>NC_091127.1:27240390-27545390 GCF_040183065.1 Periplaneta americana | reverse complement strand
CATCTATGACGTAGTGCAGAGGGCGGCCACTAGAGGGAAGCCAAGAGTTGGAACTTAATCTGAGACGATTCTGTCCGGCGCCGGGGTGGGTATCCGGTGTGGCTTAGTGGATAAAGCATCAGCACGTAGAGCTGAAAACCCGGGTTCAAATCCCGGCGCCGGAGAGAGTTTTTCTCTGTTCCATTACTCTTTCATCGTATGATGACGCAGAATATCTGTATGGAAATATCATATGTACTTCGGTACATTAAATAATTTATATAGAGTGAGTAAAAAGAATGGAACAATGCTTGTAACTTTTGTATTTCTAATTTTATGAAGAAACAATTTATATAAAAGTTGTAGGGTATCAAAGAAGGAATATTTTGAACATGTTTTCATATATTATGCTTTTCATTTATAAACGTTGTGCCAAGGAGTCTGTTTTTTTTTTTAATTACGCCATGTACTTATTTCTCCATTTTGGATTCATCAGGTCTCAGTGCGTACATAATCTTTTTTTTTTTTGTCATTTACGTACTATTGTTTTTTAAAAATTACCTCTTTTGATGACAATGTATGTGTTCTAGATAAAGGGAAATTTTAATGCTTACATCAATTTGTGGAGGTTTTGGATTAAACAATTGCGGACAAAAGCTAGTATAAACAAGTGAATAAAGCTAATAAAAAGAATTGAATAACAATATTAATATTATTTAAATTTATAATTTAAAAAAGACACATTGTGGGATATGCACCATTGAAATTTAACTGCAATAGTAATGCAATACATTCATTTTAGTGCAAAAAAAAAAAAAAAAAAAAAAAACATTAAAACCAAAATTAGCATTGTTGTGTTGTATCATATATTTTAATTTAGTTTACTAAAGCTGCTCATTTTACTACCAAACAATGCACAAATCTGTCTTTGAAATTGTTTAATGTTTAGCTTTATTCACTTGTTTCTATCAGCTTTTGTGTGCAATTGTTTAATCCAAAGCCTCCTCAAATTGATGTATTGAAGCATTAAAATTTCCCTTTATTCAGTACATATATTGTCATCAAAATAGGTAATTTTTACAAAACAATAGTTTATAAATGGAAAAAAAAAATGATTTTGTATGTACTGAGACCTGAAGAATCCAAAATGGGGAAATAAGTACATGCTGCTATTAAAAAAACAGACTCATTGGCACTCTCTTTATAAATGAAAAATATAGTACTTGGAGACATGTTCAAAATATTCCTTCTTTGATACCCTACAACTTTTGTATAAATAGTTTCTTCATAAAATTAGTAATAAGAAAGTTACAAGCGTTGTTCCATACTTTTTAGTCACCCAGTAGATAGATTTCTACCAAATAAAATTAATTTATATTAACGTTGTATCAGATTCCCTTTTTTATAATGAATTAACAACTCTTGAATACCCATTCCCGTATGATCGATCTTTTCTTGTTCATAATACTTTTTAACTTTCATGCTCTACGTAAACATGATGCTTACCGATTGCAGGGGACTTGCTCCGCGTGTTATATCTAAGTAAGTAAAGATTGGCTTTGTTCTATATCTACGGAGCAGTGAAGAGGGTCTATGTCGTGTCAAAGAGATCTGAGCCCGAGATGGTCCTTTGAGATTAATGATGTACAGGGAGAGAGGAAAGGAAAAGTACTAGAAGAAGGGAAGTTAAAGTTGAGAAAATGGAAGATGATGAATATACGAAACGGATATGATAACAATAATGAGAAGAAAACGAAGAGAAATAGAAAAATTTGATAAGATGGGAAGAGTTTTTGGTAAAAAAAAAATGTGAAAGAGAAAAATTACTATTTAACGTGAAGAATAATAGATATACAGTCGTAGCCAAAAGTTTAGAGCACCCCCTTGAAAAAAGGCAATTTTACTCAGTATATCATGTCACAACCTTAAATAATTATATGATTTTAGTATAGCTGAAAAGAATAGTCTTTTTACGTATGATATGTACAAATCAAAAGTTATATGTCATGCAATGGGCAGAATTGTACATTTTTATTTTTTCTATAAAACACAAATCCCATACTATAAAAATTTCTGTAAATTGTAATTTGCGCTTGTGATAATTAATATTAATTTCCAATGTTCCTAAAATGGAAAGAGACAATTTAAAAAAGAAATTTGAATTACTTGTCACCATTTTTTCAAACAACACACAAATTAACACAATTTTCCAATTAAAAAATAAAGGGTTAAAAGTCATATTTTGATTAATAACACAATATTTCTCTCCGAAATCCACTTAGAACTTTGTATGACCACCTTTTGCATTGTACCAGCATGTATTCTCTATGCCATTGAGTTTATTAGATTCTATATATAACCCATTCTTAGGGTTGTCCAACATGCTGCTAACTGTAATTTCAATTCTTGAAGATTTCTTACGTTTTTTTTTTTTTTTTGTGTACTTCTTTCCCTAGAACCGCTCAGATATTCTCAATGGGGTTCAAATCTGGACTCCTAGCAGGCCAAGACAGTAGGGGTATACCATTCTCGGTGAACCATGCCTTGGTTTTTCGAGAAGTGTGACAGGGGTATTATCTTGCTGATATAACCAAATCTTTCTTCGATAACAACTTATTCTGACGAACACAACTAATCAACTGAAGCTCTCAAATATTTTACAAGTACCTTTCATCTATCTATATTTACAATACACACAAGCAGCTTGAAGAAACGTGTAAACAAAACATCTTCCACCAAAACTACAGTCATCCAACCCTAATAAAAGGGAACACTCCTAACAATAATAGTTTATGACAGGCAATAAATCACAGTTGTCAGTCTGTGGCTTGAAGAAAACATAAGAAACCTCTTATTTTTCTTGATATTACAATTGATCTATCCTTAAACCGTTTCGTAACCATATTTTCGTTACTTTTGAAAGTAATTTATCTTATTGAGAAATTCAATTTATCTGAAAAATGTAAGAAATTATAAAACACAAAAATATATTTTAAAACAATCATTTTTGAAAATAAAACTTTAAAACTTAATACATTTTCAACTGGAACCAATATATTTTTAGTACTAATAAATATTCCGTGAATATGTTAGGAGAAAATACACAAACGATTAGGGAAAACACGGAAATTTTATTTGAAGCAAGTAGAGCGATCGGTTTGGAAGTAAATGCCGAAAAGACAAAGTATATGATTATATCTCGTGACCAGAATATTGTACGAAATGGAAATATAAAAATTGGAGATTTATCCTTCGAAGAGGTGGAAAAATTCAAATATCTTGGAGCAACAGTAACAAATATAAATGACACTCGGGAGGAAATTAAACGCAGAATAAATATGGGAAATGCGTGTTATTATTCGGTTGAGAAGCTCTTATCATCCAGTCTGCTGTCGAAAAATCTGAAAGTTAGAATTTATAAAACAGTTATATTACCGGTTCTTCTGTATGGTTGTGAAACTTGGACTCTCACTCTGAGAGAGGAACATAGGTTCAGGGTGTTTGAGAATAAGGTGCTAAGGAAAATATTTGGGGCTAAGCAGGATGAAGTTACAGGAGAATGGAGAAAGTTACACAACACAGAACTGCACGCATTGTATTCTTCACCTGACATAATTAGGAACATCAAATCCAAACGTTTGAGATGGGCAGGGCATGTAGCACGTATGGGCGAATCCAGAAATGCATATAGAGTGTTAGTTGGGAGACCGGAGGGAAAAAGACCTTTAGGGAGGCCAAGACGTAGATGGGAGGATAATATTAAAATGGATTTGAGGGAGGTGGGGTATGATGATAGAGACTGGATTAATCTTGCACAGGATAGGGACCGATGGCGGGCTTATGTGAGGGCGGCAATGAACCTTCGGGTTCCTTAAAAGCCATTTGTAAGTAAGTAATAAATATTCAGGAAATACTTGCCATATAAATAGTAGGCTATATTTAAAAAAGTATCAATTTTTGAAGGGGTGCTCTAAACTTTTGGCCACGACTGTAAATGGTGAAGATGTAGTGGAATAAAAATAAAACGAGAGGAAAAAGAAAGGCAAAACATATGGAGAAGAGTAGGAAGAAGGAAATGAAAATATAAGGAAGGACGAAAGAGGGAAAGAGGAGTGACGTATTTACAATAAAGGAAAATAAGGCGAAGTGGGAGAAGAGGAGATGGAACGGAGGTGGAGAGCAAGAAAATAAGGACGATAGCGAAAGTAGATGTGAGAGCTCACACATGAGAAAGAAAAGTGCTATAAATAAGACAACTATTATGCAAGGTATAATACTAGAAGTATTTAGTTTTGAGCGACACGAGATCTTATCCTAATATATTGTATGTTATGTTTTTTGCTGAAGAGAAAGAAGTACCAGCATTTCACGCAAGATGACCGAAGTGAAAGTTCTAAAAGTTTTACTGCAAATGAGAAAGAAGTGAAGGGGGTAATCTAACACGATATCTCTAAAGTAATCTGCGAAGTGACCACGAAAAAATTTCTTACCATAAGTCAGATACTTTTTACTTATAAATTTATTTCAGTATATTTTAACTAGTACACTCTATAGCGTTATTTTCCTTAGATTCTCTCGATAGAGATTTAGTGTGAACACGAGTCGGCGTTTGTTAACTGTTTGTGTTTTCGCACTTTCAAACGAAAATTTGTAGAAATCTTCAATTTTACGTTTGTTATCCTATCACCATCGTGCATACTGCTTTTGTTTGTTTCTATTTGACATGGCCTAAACCTAAAGCACTGATACAGTGGAAGATCTTACACCATACCAATTGTCAAGGAGGCTATGATTTTCTCATATTACTTACAAATGGCTTTTAGAGAACCCGGAGGTTCATTACCGCCCTCACATAACCTCGCCCGCCATCAATCCCTATCCTGAGGAAGATCAATTCAGTTCCTAGCGTCATATCTCAACTCCCTCAAATTCATTTTAATATTATCCTCCTATCTACATCTCCGCCTCCTCAAAGATGTTTTCCTCTCAGGTATTGCAACTAATATTCTATACGCATTTCTAGATTCAACCATACATGCTACATGGCCTGCCCACTCAAACGTCTGGATTTAACATTTCTAATATTATGTTAGTTGAAGAATACAATGCGTTGTGTAACTTTCTCTATTCTTCTGTAACTTCATCCCTCTTAGCCCAAAATATGTTGCCAAGCACCGTATTCTCGAACAGTCTTAACCTCTGTTCCTTTCTCGAAGTGAGAGTCCAAGTTTCACAACTATACAGACCAAACGGTAATATAACTGTTTTATAAATTCTAACTTTCATTTTTTTAAGCAGACTGGATGACAAAAGCTTCTCAACCGAATAATAGCAGATATTTCTCATATTTATTCTGCCTTTAATTTCCTTCCGGTTGTTATTTAGATTTTCTCATCTTATATTTAAAAATAAGACAGTCATATAACGACGCTGTCACTGAAGCTTGGACTGCAGTATTCCAGGAATGTCAAGTGTAGTTACAATTAAATGCAATATTGGACAAAATAAATACTTCCGGAAATAATTCGTTAATTAATTGTGGTTACATCAGTTCAGTACCAACTGTAAAAAATATGGGTTTAAAATATCTACACTAAAGACAAAATCTATGGCCATAAGTAAGAACCCAATACGATGCAAATTACAATTGGAAAAACAAATAATTGAACAAGTGATGTGCTTTCAATATCTTGGCTTCCAGTTATCAAGCTCAGGCCTTTTACAAAACGAAATTTTAAACCAAGTTACTAAAGCAAATAGAGTATCGGGATATTTGAACGACACCATATGGAGAAATAAATATCTCCACTTTGAACCTAAGGTTCGAATCTACAAGACCGTGGTGCGCCCTATTCTCACGTATGCAGTTGAAATAAGACCTGAAACAGCAAAAACGAAACAGATGTTGGACACAACAGAAATGAAAACCTTAAGGAAAATTGTAAGAATCACAAGAAGGGACCATATGCGGAATGATCAGATCAGAGAACAATGCAAAATACAACCAATTAGAGAATGGACGCAAATAAGAAGACAACAATGGAATGAGCATGTATCTCGAATGGGAGAGGATAGAATTGCGAGAATCGCCAGGGATAACTACCCATCCGGAAGAAGATCCCCAGGAAGACCATTAAGTAGATGGAGAGATACTCTGGATTAACAGGCTGGAAGCCTAGAGAGAAGAGAAGAAGAAGAAGAAGATTTAGTTTAATAATTTTGCAACTGTTTGCGAGGTCAACGCCGAAAGTTACCCAACGATTTTGCTTCAGTTGGTTCAGGGAAAACCTCAGAAAAAAAAAACTAGGCAACTTGTCTCAGTTAGGATTTGAACCCGGGCCCTGCTAACCGTAACTCCACAGCGGTGGACCTTCCGACCGTTAATTAGACTGTTGACAACTCCATGTTTTCCTGGGGCATGTAAGGATTATCCTTCCTTTAGATCTGTAAGAGCACGTTTTCTTAAATCATCTATAAGCTCATCGGTCTCCAAGGCTGTGGTTCTAATGGATTATAGATGCGGGTTACGTGATTGACTGCCCCTATGTTGACTTCGCGGACGACTGTGACGGTAAATAATCTTCTCTCTCTTCTCCACCCACACTCAAGACGTTATTGAAATTGAATATGCCCGTGTGAAAATATAGGCATAGATAAACATCTTCGAAATCAGGAGAGACTATCATCTAATACAGGGATATCACTTTATTTTTACTAACATTTTTAACATTAACCTGGCTATACTCGGAACCAATGTTACCCCCCTTCCATTACAGGAGTTTGGAGTTGCTAGTGCAATATGTAAACAAATCATTTTACTAGCTATAGGAGGAGAGAAAAGTAGTGTATCCATTTATGTTACAGGGGAATAGGCCTATAGTATTACGATTTTCAGTTTGGTCATTACTCTACAATATTTTATCAAAAAACAGTAGAATAGTAAAAATTTTTTTTTTCACAGACTCAAGTCTTCAGGCGGTTATATATATATATATATATATATATATATATTATGTAATGTCTACTTTATTCAGTATATTACTAACCTAATTTATTCCTGAGAATTTTGTGAGCACTTCCGTAAGAAACCCCAATTTCTACAGCTAACTTCTTGACTGACTTATTAGGACCTCGCTGCATCCTTTCTTTAGCATCTTCTACAGCATTTTCTGTCACCTTTGTTGGCCGTCTTACACTTTTCTTCCTTTCTGTACACTCTGTTGCTCTAAATTTATCTACCAGATTAATGACATTTCTACGAAAATATTCCGTAATGATATAATCAGGAAATTGTGAAAAAAAAAAAAAACTGTTATTCACATTCGGTTATATTGTAATTCCAGTTTCCATCAGCGTCCTTCATACCTACAACCAGTAAAACAAAGCTCTTGTTTAAATAATGCTGTTAAGTACCGTATCATATTATAGGGTGCCGTACTTTCGGTAACTCTAATCTTCACTTGTGTTCAGTCCACACAGATAAATTCAGTTATGCTACACACCATACTTGTGTGAAAATAAACTTCAATAATATAAGCTCTTTCTTCTATAGAAAACGCAACATATTTCTGAAACACAGTGTACTCTGTACTGTTTATTTCACTACTAACAACAGCGGCCATAAGTTTGAGTGACTGACGTTAGCAAGGACATTAGTGAAAGGGGTGGGAGTCAAGTACATTTAGAAACGCAGGTACAATAAAAAATGAAGTAAAAATAAAATAATGTTCCTGTATTAATATTTGAAAATATACTAGATATTAGTGGCTTGTGCAGCAAATGCTGCAAACTAAGCTCATTAGACGTTCAAATAAACATTTTTCAGATTTATTTTCAATGAAAAATACCAGACACTTTGAAAGTTATTTGCTTCCGTAATAATGAAACATACTCCCTCTGAATGGTATTTTTATGCCAAATACTTTTTCTTGAACCTGTCTACCTTCAGTTTTTCAGTTTCAACGCGAAAACGCAAGTAACAATGTCAGGACGATCAGTGAATTTTTCATGTGGAAGTAAAGCAATAGCTATTGTCGATTGTAGGCGAAAGTTAAAAAAAAAGTCAGATTTGCTATACTTTCGAACAATAGACATAGTATCTTGGTATAGCTGCTGCATGTAGAGCTTGAAATGTAGAGGGTAAAATCATTTTATCCTACTAAGAGATCTTGCTGAAATGATCGGGAGGCTACATAATTTTGTAGGCTTCTTATTTTATCAGTAATACCTTTTGGTCTTTCCTTAGGAACTGCAATTTTTGCGCTCTCTCGAGCCAATACCGAAGAAAATGACGCATATAAATATCTACACCACACCGACATTAAGTATATGAAAAAGACTCAATCCCACTTGATTAATAACTATAAAAATAATTTATTTTTAATAACAATATTATTATCTTACGTTAAGTTTTGTAGTTTGCCACTCAGCAAAGTATAGAAATGAAGATCTAATTTAAGATATTCTCTACATCTACGTACATAACCCCAAAACTTTTCACTTTCATATCAATATAGCATTAATATGTATAATTAATGAAAAATAGTCACATCATGGCATTAACCATAATAATATTTCATTTCTAATGGTAATAATGTCGTCAAACCACCTCAAGTTTTGTAGATTTTAATATGCAATACACAGCTGTACTCAGAAAATTACACACAGCAGAATCAGACCTGCAAATAATTTTTAGTAAGTCTTGAAGTTTTTAATAACCAATTGAATTTGAGCTCTAAATATGTTAGCAATCCTGCAAGTCATGGCCTTCGTGTAATAGGCTATTTATTGTAGTGTGTGTTTTGTTTTGTACTGAAATGCAATTAGTATTCAAAACTGACAAAAGATGGATTTTTAGAAATTGGAAAATTATGTAGGAAAACTAACGCTTCACTGAAAGTTACCATTTTTCTGAAAATCCTTGGATGCCAAGCTTCAAAATGACGGGTCATTCATTAAAATCTAATGCAACATTCATGATCTTCAGTTTTGTGTAAATTTACTTTGTAATAGTTCCATCGGAATTAGAACAATTTCCCGTCTGTCCATAATGTTCCCAGTGCATAAACCTATCTAGCATCAGTAACAAATAATATGCCAAATGGGTTTAGTGATGCATTAAAAAGCAACTATCCGTGAACTTTTGAGAGGTGATTCCAAATCCCTCATATTCTCCCGCTCTTGCGCTCTTAGATTTCCACCTTTTCAGTTCTGTGTTCAATAACATTCTTCCCCCCCCCCCTTTTTATAGTTCATACTGTAATAAATTTTCGTGCACAATCCGTTATTTGTTTCGATTTTAGTTATAACAATTCAAACTCAAATTCAAATTTATTTACAATTTACATTTGAAATGAATACATATGAATAGATGCCCGAAGTGAGCATATGCTCGTGCTCGGGTGCAGTCCAGTAGTCTACATAAATTTTACAGGGATCAAATAATAATGCTGAAGATAGAAATAATAATAATAATAATAATAATAATAATAATAATAATAATAATAATGTATGTATTTATTCACACTGCAATGGGTATATACCCGGTGGCAGTGGTAACTAATTACACTCAATAATGACAATAATAAACTTATTAATTAAAAATACAATTAATAATACTAATAATTAATACTAACAATAATGAATAATACTACCAATAATAATAATAATAATAATAACAACAACAACAACAGGGAATATACTAAATTAAATGAAACGATCACTTAAAATAACATTTGAAATAAATCTAATTTGTATCTTAAACCTAAGATCGAACTAAATCCCACGAGTATGATATGTTCATATCTGCACAAGTACCTTTCAACATTACACTCATTTCGCTGTCAACTCACTCACTGCACTGGAACTACGACACATTTCACTGATTCTATCCTGATTTCACTAACACTTCAAAAACATTTCACTGTTAAAATACTTTGCACTGCCACTATAAACTATAAAGCTTCACTGACAGGAACACGTTTCACTTACACAGCACACTTCACTGACACGACATACTTCTTCACTGACACAACACACTTCACTGACACAACATAATTCTTCACTGATACAACACTTCAACAACAACATATCATTTACACCCTTTAAATACTGTGTATAATTACCGTCTATTAGGAAGGTCCTTAAGCCTATTTTAAATAAATTTTTGGTTGTTGGTAAAGCCTTTAGTAAGTCGTAAAGCCTTTAGTAAGTCAATAAGTCAATAATAATAATAATAATAATAATAATAATAATAATAATAATAATAATAATAATAATAATAGAATAATCGTGACAGAAATGAACAAAGATTGTAATACAAAATAATTCATTAATAATAATAATAATAATAATAATAATAATAATAATAATAGTGATAAAACAAAAATAATTACAATAATAAAATAAATACTAAGACGGATAATAGTACATTATGCAACGAGCCTATAATGGTAGTAATTAAGACGCAAGTATGATTGTTTATGAAACGAGCGCAAGCGAGTTTCATAATTTTCATACGAGCATCTTAATTACCATTATAGGCAAGTTTCATACGACTTTTTATGCTCGACCATATTTCTAACTTGAAATTATTTAAAATTAGGTCTTCTTATGGTTATGTGCGAACTGACCTGAATTGTGAGATGTGCGCAGACGCGAAAGTACTGATTTTTTCCGAGGCCGAATGTCATTGAGCTTGGCAGAGAATAAGATGAAGATTACTCTGATATAACTTGGAAATTGATTTAGAATTGAAAAACGAGATGGCAAATTGAATTTATTTGAATATTATTTACAATTAACGCTAATTATATTATAGTAACAACATAACCTTCTGCGACAGTATTGGATTTCCAGCCTCCTTGACTTTTCGATAATTGTCTTTCGATTGCATATCCGAGAATAATCGATATAACGGTACAAAGCTGACTTGTCATTGCCTGAACGCCTGAACTTTAATGAGTAGGTGTACTTTAATGACATGCATTAAAGGACTGCTACCAGGTGTATAAGTACTACATTTCGGCATGGTCGAGCATAAAATAAAGTATAAAACCACTAGCGAGAGTTAACACAACTTAGATAAGCATATAATAACCGGAAAAAATGACGAACTCGAAAATCAACAGAAAAGTTCGTTGTATCGCAGACGACAGCAACCGCCGTATTGACATTGTGTTATGCATTAATGGTGGTAGGGGGGGAGCCGAAAGTCTACGTAACTGCCGTTCTCTTCGAATCTTCTCGTACAATCATGGGGAGTTAATGCTGCAAAAAACAAAATGTCTACGAGTCAAACTGTTCATTATTACCAGGATAAATACAAATAATACTAAAATATATTAATCTAGTTTCAGTTATAGATCTCCCCTTTTGTGCAAGAGGTATCATATCAAAATATTTTATGAATGGCGGGGAAAATATAAATTTCAATAACTCTCTAGTGACAAGAGTATTGAAAATGATGTGAACTCTCACACTTTCATTGTGAAGTAGTCTGTGTAGATGTAGCGTTGAATTCGTAGGTGAGAAGTTTCATTAGTCGCGAAATTCAGCCTGACTGAATGCCGTCGCCCACATTGCTGGTTGCCATAGCTACCGGATATCCTGCAATGTGTTCCATCTGCTCTAAATCTGAATGAACCATTCCGTATATGTGATGAGTTTTTTGTCCATGCTACCGACCCCATAGATTGTCGTAATTTGTACTATGCAATGTGCGGCTATGAATACCGTAGTTACATTAGTTTAGAAGGCGCGTTTGCTGTGGTTAGTTCGGTAATAGATGGGGCAGTCAGACCCTATCAGTGATGACCGAGCTTTTAATTTTAGACACATGCGGCCAGGATTTGACTGAATGTATCGGATTTGTTTGTTTTCACGACAGACGCTGTTATATGGTGTATTTTTTTCCCTTGCACAGTTCATAAAGTGTTTTACTAAATACGTTTTTGCACGATCGTGTTTTTTTGTTGTATTTACAGCTATTGTTTTTCATTTGAATATTGTTGTTAGGCCTTGAAAGTTAGTATTGCCACACAGTAACTTGTTGCTAGGGAAACCATTCTTCATAACATAAAACTATACTGAAATAGACCCATTACAGTGCACTTATTGTTATTTAGTTACCATTACATCATAGTTTTGCGAAGGCTTTAGAATAATTTGTTTTGTATTATATGTTATAGCTCAACTGATGAATAATCGTTTGTGCGAGATCGTGCGTATTTGCTTGGTTTCCACACAAAACCAATCCGCGGAAAGTCTAAAATTCCACATTCAGTATTCCCAACCTAACACACATAACAATTTCCCTCTTCTTACCGCTTAAGTGACATATTGATTTAGACTTTTAACATACTATTTTTAGAGACGTTCAATATAGTAATAATTATAAATTGGAAACTTACCACTGCAATTTCACCTAAATTGCACTGTTAATTATTGTTTTTAAATATTTGCAAAAATTAAGTAAACTCTACAACTCCACTAAAGTTACTGCATTCGTGATGCAAGTAACATTAAGGAAGCCGTGAAAAAAAATCAACAAGATTCCATAGACTGGGGGAAAAAAAGACAGACGTATATCACGGCCTGCTGCTGGAGTATAGTAAACACAGAAAACATTTTTAAGCAACAATGTTGAAGCTAGATATTTTTGTTTTGCAAATTTGCCGTCATTGAACAGAAACAAAGATGGAGATTTCAGTGCAACTAATTAGAAATTCCTCTTTCAGGTATGTAATAAACGATTTTCGCACAAAATAATGTACGATACACGAGCGGTATGTTTTCTTTCAATTCTCGGAAATTAAAAAAGCTCAACTACGTTTCGCTTTTTAAAACTTTTCCTCGAACATGAAAACTTCAACATACCGCTCTTGTAACGCATATTACTATTTTGCACGATCGTGTTTTTTTTTTTTTTTTTATTTACAGCTATTGTTTTTTCATTTGAATATTGTTGTTAGGCTTTGAAAGTTAGTATTGCCACACAGAAACTTGTTGCTAGGGAGAATATTATTATTAACATAAAACTATACTGAAATACACCCATTACAGTGCACTTATTGTTACTTAGTTACCATTGCATCATACTTTTGAGAAGGCTTTAGAATAATTGTTTTGTATTATATGTTATAGCTCAACTGATGAATAATCGTTTGCGTTTGTAAATTTAAATAATCTGATTGGCTTTGTACTGTATATTTTTAGTAGAGTCCACACCTGTGGAGTAACGGTCAGCGCGTCTGGCCGCGAAACCAGGTGGCCCGGATTCGAATCCCGGTCGGGGAAAGTTACCTGGTTGAGGTTTTTTCCGGGGTTTTCCCTCAACCCAATACGAGCAAATGCTAGGTAACTTTCGGTGCTGGACCCCGGACTTATTTCACCGGCATTATCACCTTCATTTCATTCAGACGCTAAATAACCTAAGATGTCGATACAGCGTCGTAAAATAACCCAATAAAATAAATAAAAAATTTTAGTAGAGCCATCGATGTAGCTCAGTCGGCAGACTCGCTGGCCTGCTCATCCGGTGCTGTGCTCGGGCTTGGGTTGGATTCCCCGTTTGGTCTCATTGAATGGTTTCTTCCGAAGTTTTCCCCAGCCGTGGAACTGAAGCCGGACGGTCTATGGCGCGTCCTCACTTCATTTCAGCCACTTTGGTCTGAATTTTACCAGCAATCAAAAAGTATTGGGAATATGAATAAGGAACAAAAAAAAAGTTTTCTTCCCAGGCAGGATTCGAACCACGATACTCTTAGTTACCAGTCTGTTGTGCTCTTGAGTGAACAACACTCTGAAATCAGGTACAAGGGTCGGTCCGGTTTTTTTTTTTTTGCCACTACTGTACCAGCATTTTCAACATTTGTGTTGCCTTGGGGACGAGGAACGGTAGGCGTGGTTTAATTCATGGGAGGTTCACCAAAGATCTGAAGTCCCCTTATTGCTGCCCTGCAGCGAAGATTCATAAAATGACAAGTTACATATAATCTTTTCGCTGTAACAAAAATCCTAATGTAAACAATATCACGTGACTGAAGTGAGGCTTCATTGGCCGCTGTTTGGCGCCATAGATTCTCAGTACATGTTCCCGCCTACTATTGGACATTCTGTTTCATCTTAAAAATTTCCCGTTACTCGTCAAGTAGGCCTAACCTCACTACTATGCATTCGTTTGCTTAGGAAACATTTACTTTATAATCATTGTAATTAAATTATTTTAAAGTCTTATGTCTTCACAATGGACAGTTGAGGATACACAAGCCATACTTCAGTACCGCGTGCTTACGTGAACAACTACGAGCTCAAGTGACACCAGCTTGTTACAAGAACAGACTACTTCGGTATTACTGTTGGTATTCATCCGCGTTCATAGTACATAACAAAATATAGAAGTAGCTTTTCTTTTACATAGCGTTTTACATATGAGTGAGTTATATATTTCATCGTATTTAACAACTAGAATTCAATTTTTTATTTTCAAATAATATAAGATTATGGTTTCCAAATAGGAACTATATTTTCCTGCGCCATGTGAGTGTTTCGACTGGGAGCCAATCACGGGTATGACAGCAACGTGCTTATGTTTACATTAGGATTTTTCTTACAGCGAAAATAGTATAGTGGAAGTCAGGGCGATCTTAAAGTCTTGTTACACGACCTCTTACAATTTTCTGAAAACAATTATTGAAGTACGACTGGCCGCTCGAATTTACCTTTTCACTTGTGGAATTCGCCGCTTTCGCAGATGACGTGCGGATTGCGCAACAATATCCATTTGCAGTTTCGTTCTCAATAAACGGACTGTCGCTTCAGCAGAAATTGGAAAGTTTCCGCTATCTCGTGTACTGGTAAACAAATGCACTCGTTCCGCCCTCTTCCAAACTAATTAAACAAAAACAATTGAAAGCAGCACTTCATTTCAGCGTTCATACACAAAGTCTAACCAAGTTTGCTTCCCTGGAAAAAAAGAAACGCTTTAGAAGAGAATATCTACATACTCCACACCTACAAAGCACAGAGTTTTTCCTCTGACAGTATTCATTATTTAACTTAGTTTATTTTTAAAGTAAAAGTACGCTGTGTACGTTAAATGAGAATAGGTTGGCAATGCATTAAGTATGTAATGGTTAGAGCCCGGATGTTTGGTAAAATGCCTTTTTTACCGTGTGGAAGTAAATCATTGTTTGCATAGATATAAATGTGATTTGGAGTAAATCAAAGTAATAGGGTTAATCTTTATTTTGCCTCTTTAATAATAATAATTTTAATAATTTATTTATTTAATCTGGCAGAGCTAAGGCCAGTAGGCCTTCTCTTCCGCCCAGCCAGACTCTAATTCTAATTGAATACATTTGCTTACATAGTTATTACATTAATATCTAGACCATAAAACAACATGAAAGTAAATAATGAAAGTTGGATAAGTAATGTTAGTCTGACAATAATAAACATTGGTAAGAAATAGTGATGATGATGATAATAATAATAATAATAATAATAATAATAATAATGAGATAATTGAAATATTTATTCTGTTTTATATATATATATATATATATATATATATATATATAACCATTAAACATTGAGAAACCTGAAGCAGCTATTATTGTTAACAAGAATTGTTAGAAAAATATTTCGTTAGTCTATTCTTAAATTGGTTTGATGTCTGACAGTCCCTGACATTACTCGGTAGGGAATTCCAAAGCCGAGGAACAGCCACAGTGAAAGAAGATGAATATGAGGATGTTGGGTGGGAGGGAATGGATAATATTGAGGAGATTACATAAGTTAGGTCAGATGCAACAGTGTTCATGAGTAAGATAGTTATATATAATGAAAGTAATATAATACAGTTGTATGAACACTTTTTAATGATTGAATAAAATTAATATAATCGGTTAAAAACCATACATGTTTCGGAGGAATGCTCCTCCATCTTCAGTGGTAGTACCACGACGCTGGTAACGATGTTCGACTTAAGGGGACACGCTACTGAGTTTTCGTCAATTTTGGTCAATGTTAAAAGGTAATTTTTTTTTTTTACCGGTGAACGGTATTGACTAGGAACAAACCCATGCACCATTTCATTGTAGGTAGTGTTAACATCATTTTAAAATTTTAAGAAACAAATTATCTTTATATGAGACCCAGATATTTGTTTACTAAAATTATGAACAATTTTTATATTTTATTTTTTTTTCCGAGTACATTTTTCAACATAAAATTTTGAAAATAATTGTGCACATGTAACTCATCAACATCTATTCGATTTTAAAATTTAAAAAACTTACAATCAAAATTGTGGAGATTAGAAATCTCAGTAGCGTGTCCCCTTAAGCTACGTTACGCGGTCGAAAGCTTCCTTAAGCTACGTTACGCGGTCGAACATCGTTACCAGCGTCGTGGTACTACTACTGAAGATGGAGGAGCATTCCTCCGAAACATGTATGGTTTTTAACAGATTTTATTAATTTTATTCAATCATTAAAAAGTGTTCATACAACTATATTATATTACTTTCATTATATATAACTAATATTGAGTAGTGTTGTGATCGTGTGTCTAGGTTATGATGGGTGGATAACTTTTGAAAACGCGTAAGGTGTTTCTTATTAATAAATGCCATTTTTTGTCATTTTAAAGCAATATTTCTTGTTTATTTGCAATTTTCTAATTAATTGTAATGTAATGTGCATGAAATTTAAATATTTCAAACACTGACTAACTTTACTAACAATAGTAAACAAAAGTAATTTATTTCGGTGCTTAATCTGCTAATAATCGTGCTTTAATACTATTGGTGTAATATGAATATTGATCGAGAATCCACAGTTACAAATATAACGTCATGACTTCACGATACCTACAATCAGCTTTATAATTTTAAATATTAAACTCGTTCTCATAGAAGTTGTCACGTAGTTTTCAATTGTTTGTTTTCATATTTTAAAATTATTTCTCTGTCAACTTACTCACTGCACTGGAACTACGACACATTTCACTGGTACTATCCTGGTTTCACTAACACTTCAAAATCATTTCACTGTTCAAATACTCGTACTTTGCTCTATCACTATGAACTGTAAAACTTCACTGGCACAACACAGTCCTTCACTGATACACCAATTCAAATAAAATCTCAATTACACCCTTTAAATACTATGCATAATATACTACCGTCTATTAGTAAAGTCCTTAAGCCTATTTTTAAATACATTTTTGGTTATTGGTAAAGCCTATAGTAAGTCTGCAGGTAAAGCATTCCAGTCCCTGATAGTACGATTGAGAAAAGAAAACTTCTGTTATAGCTTCTGCTGTATGAGATTATGGATAGTCACGTATCAGAGATTGTTTAATATATATTGATAATTGAAGTGGAATGCAACGGTTTAATAAAAATGAAACTGAATCAATAAAGCCTTCTTGACTATTAATCGTCCATAGAGTTCTGTGAAGATTTTATAGTTGACACAACTGGTGACAAGAGAACAGTTGACCATAACACAATAATGCCATTAGCGGAATGTTTTTAATGATGAAATGGTACAGTAATACATTTTCAAGACAGTTTAATATTTTAGTAGGTCAATTAATATTTTATTTTATTAGAGTACTTATTTCTTCTAATCTTTATATACATTTTTAATCGTGTAATAGTCAATCAAATCCCACTGGAGTTTTGATTTTCTGTAGATAAATCAAAACCTCTAGTGAGATTACTGTAGATAATTCTACATAGAGTTCAAGAATGTATAGTTGGCACAACTGGTGACAAGAGAACAGCTGACCATAACACACTACTGCCATCTAGCGGAATGTTTTTAATGATGAAATGGTACAATAATACATTTTCAAGACAGTTCAGTATTTTAGTAGGTCAATTAATATTTTATTGTATTAGAATATTTATTTCTTCTAATCTTTATATACTTATTTTTAATCGTGTAATAGTCAATTAAATCTCACTCGAGTTTTTATTTTTTGTAGAGAAATCAAAACCTCTGGTGAGATTACTGTAGATAATTCTCTTATCACCACACTTGCATGTGACAAGAAGGGCTATTGTAATACAGGGACATCATTTTATTTTTACTAACATTCTAACTGCAACGAGATTGAAACCTTAGCACACGTCCTAGGATCCTGTCAGCATGGAGAACTCCTGAGAAATTCACGCCATCATAACATCCGAAAACTAATAGCACAAGCCCTTAGAAACAAATCCTTCGAGGTCCATGAAGAGGTGCACTGCGTTGCGTCTGAAGGCGGCGGAATTAGAAGAGCGGACATCGTGGCTCTAGACAAGACTAATAGTAAAGGCTTTATACTGGACCCAACTGTTAGATTTGAGATGAGCCAGACCCAACCATCCGAGGTCAACAAAGAAAAACAACAAATTTATGAGCCTACTATTCCGTATTTTCGAGAAAAATATCAGATGGAAGGCACCTGGGAAGTACATGGTTTAATGATCGGAGCGAGGGGCACCATCCCACGATCAACTGTAAACACTATCAAAACATTTGGAATCCATGACATCATTCCAAAAATAATTACTTCAACCATTAAAGGATCTGTGGCAATTCTGAAAAATCATTTATACGGAATATCATAATACCCCCCCCCCCCCTTTTCTATTCGTTAGTGTGTGATTGTTAGAAATATATGTACAAATTTATTATTTCTTAAACTTAAGCTCCTAGTTCACATTTCAATTTGACTCATCTATCTTACTGTAATCATTACTATTCTTATATGTGTGTTATTCTGTGTTTTTGGCAACCCAGGATGCCTGGGCAGACTATTTCTTGAAATAAATTATATATTTAACCTGGCTATACGTTTGGATCAACGGTTGATAACAGTTTGCTATCCCCTTCCACGACTGGAGTTCGATGATACTGGTATAATATACAAACCACTTTACTAGGTATAGGAGGGAAGAAAAGTAGTTCATCCATTTACGTAAACTAGGAAATACTACGCTTTTGAGTTTGATAATTTTCATTAGGTTTTTGTTTAATCAAAATACAGTACTGTATTAACAATAACTGTTTTTACTCACGAATTGAGCTGTCCATGCGGACGTATTCATTGTGCAGTGTATATTATACTATCTACAGTACAGTAGCGTACACTATAGAGAATGAAGTTAAATTGAAAAAAAAATCATAATATGGATATTTAAACATATTTTTGAAAATGGTGGCCGTTCATTTCGATATAGGCTTCATTTCTAATGTGTGTAATTCCAATTACCAGTTTCGTCCTTCGTACTAGTAACTCATGTTGAAATAATTCTGTACCTACTCTGTAAAAGAGTACATTACGTAAATTCAATCTTCACTTCTGCCCGATCCGAAAAGATAAAATTACTCAAACATGCTATCTACTGTCCGTCCAAGTGGTTATGTCGCATGGTCGTAGAAAGGGGGGAAATCACGTGACAGTTAATTACTTAACGAGGCCCTTTTATTTAAGTTATTTTAAACAGTTGTATGGGTATAATATTACCTAGACGTCCAATTCTTAACAGAAATTAATGTTGTCAGAAAAGAGCTAAGACAGCCCAGCCACTAGCGTTTACAGAGAGGCGAATAGAAGCAGGTGGGGGAAACCGGGATGCGACGTAGCAAATGGACGACAATACCTGTGCGAAAATGATGCAATATTGAAAGCTCTTTCGTCACCGGAAAACGCGAACATATTTTTGGAACGTACTGTTTATTATGATCGTAAGGCTACTATGATTGTGTATGCGATCTTGGATCTGTGTGGAGGACGGTTGAACTTCATTGGTAGAAGGGGTGGGAGTGAAGTACATTAAAAAACTCAGGTACAATAAAAATTGAAGTAAAAATAAAATGATGTCCCTGTAGAATAAATAGTGTATATGATTTTAAATCACTTTTACTACTCGGAATAAAAAAATCCCTAATTTCATACCAGCAATTGATTCTTTGCCCTCTAGTTTGTATTCAGATGACCTGAGTGTAGATAAATTAGCAGATGACGTGTTTCGCGGGTAATCTAAGCTCGATCGCAAACTTTTTCTATAAGATCTATGGTTAACGAAGAAACTGTACGGCAGATTTCCACTTATTAGTTGAAATTTCCGTGTTATATTCATTCATACACTTCATAACGCTCTTTCATCTTGCCTGAATAATATACTGAAAAATTGACTTAAAATATAATTGGCAATCGCCTCAAAATGTGGCATTACCGTGAAACTGCTGTGGTTGACCTACTCTGCTCCTTTGTTAGCGAATTGTGCATGCAGGCAATGACGAATAGATAAGGATCCACGTGCTTCCACTCCGTAGAGTCTCGCCGCATGCTGGAATGTTGCATTGGACAAATGATTTATAGATAGCATTGGCATTCGCTTCTCTTTATGGAATCAGGGCCTCGTACGAGCGCAGCTTGTCCGAATATGGTTGCTATGGTGACCAGTTCAGTCTCATCGCATATTACTCAAGACGTGATGGTTTCTTGTGGAGCTGTGACGTCATCGTACAAGTGCATTGATTGCGAAATGTGTCACTGAAGATTAATTGCATTGTAAGAGATTCTATCCTTCCTTTTTAACTATTATGCTATGTTTTTTTTCTTCTTTAAGGCCAGTATATAAAGTTATTAAACTAATTTGGTTGTAGGCCTACTTTAACTGGTTACCAGTGTCATATTAGTTATTTATGGTACTTGTGAGGTAAGTGCATCTTTAATACACGAGTGCAATAAAGATCACGCTCACAAGTATCGTACATAATTTTATCCATGACCATAACGAAAAATTCTGTTTTATAAAAGAATATAGTTGAAAATAAGTCCTCATATAATCACATATCATGGCATGGATTTTAGAATCGATACGTGTACTAGGTAGGTTATGATGTAGGAGGCCATGATTAGTGAAGAATGGTATCTAAGGCGTTGGATAAATAACAAATTAAATAATATAAATTTAGCTTCCCTTATGAAAAGATTGCCAGATTTGACAAAGCGTATTACATATAATTTGGAAACACACCTAAAAGGTAAAATGATATACATTTGAAACGGTTAGGGAATCGAATATGCAAAATGTCAGAAAATATACACCTAAGTAGCGTTTGTGCTCACTTACAGTTAAGAAAGGGGGAGGGGAATATCAAATAGGTTAGAATGAATTATATAATTAATTATATAATTACAATTATATTAATTATATAATTTCAATATAGGCTATATATTTTCATTTTAAACGTGTATTTTCGTCTTTTTGAATTTCAGGGATTATTTAGAAGTGTTCACGGGACTAATGTGATTAAACTAATTTCACATTTTACTTCTGTAAACTTAAGAGGAATATTAAAACGTAATTAATAATCGTGTCTGTTTAGCTCAGTTGACTAACGCGTGTTGTTTTAAAATTCTATAAACGCAACTTCGCAGGTTCAAGTTTCCTCGCCTCCCAAAAGGTAAATTATAACAAACTTTAAAAAAATGAATATTAGATATGAATGCAATGCACAAATTACGACGTAGTAGATACAGAAAAGAGAAGAAGATTGAGTGTATGTATATTTAAGAAATGGTAATATAGAAGTAGAGGTAGTGACATCTAGTAACTAATATATTAACTTCTTGAGTAATAGCCGAATGGAAAAGTATACGTGTGTGCCCAGGTACTAGGAAAATACTAATGAACTGTGAGGTAAAGTTCAAACTGTGAGGTAAAGTCTTTATCTCACTAGTGGAATAAAGTAATGTTGAATAAAAGCCTACTTTACAAACGCAAAAATATTTAGTAAAGGCATGTTTTTCGTTATGATCATGGATAAAAATAATTATTTTGGACTTCTCCAGCTTGACGTTGATTTCCATTTATGAGGTTATGAGAACCCAACCCATAAGGCGGAATTGATTATCTTTGGAGGTGAGGTTATGATTGTAGAGAATATCTAGCAGTATTGGCTTTATACAGGAATGAGAAACGGCAGATAAATTTTGCCTACAGCTCCCTTACGCAGGAAATCTACCACAAGGATCTCACAGCTTTACCTCTCTTCCCACAGAGTCCTTTTAAAGATTATTAACCCCTTAGAAATGTATCGTCCTCGGTCGGTTTTTATATCCATGAACCCTTTTTTTTTTAATAATTTATTGATCTATCAGCGCATTTAGCGCTATACAGATCATTTCTAAAATATATAAATACAATATATGTGACACTGAATTGAGGGCAGCCTATAACAAATATAATTGTTAATAAATAATTATTTACATAGGTTGGTGTGATGATAAATTTTGATTATAATATGAGGTCCATTGGAAGTCGGCTCTTGATTCTGGTGGGAAATGTGGACTTCCTTCCGAGAGAGTAATGGATGGCGCCTGGAACATTTTCTAGGTTGTTATAGAACTTTTTAGCTTGTGAATGAATAAACTGTTTGATTGTGTCAATACCAGTTTCTCTGTGTAGTTGGCTGTTACGGACAAATCAAGGAGAATTGAGTGAAATTCGTAGGACTTTATTTTGAAATGAATGGGTCAATTATTCAACGTAATAGTTATTTTTCTTATATTACATTTCTGCACAGAGTAGTAACATCTTCAGCTCGAGTACAACTTTCCATAAAGTAGGAATTATCTCTTTACCAAAGGGTTCTCCACCGCTGTGGAGGAATGGTTAGCATGCCATACCGTGGAACGAGTGGGCCCGCGTTCAAATCCTGGTTGGGACAAGTTACTTGGTTGAGGTTTTTATTGGGATTTTTACCTCAGTCCATTAAGAGCAAATGCAGGGCAACTTTCGGCGCTGGACCCTGGACTCATTTCGCTGGAATTATCACCTTCGCTTCATTCAGACGCTAGATAACCATAGGAGTTGATAATGCGTCGTAATAAAACCATAGGGACAGGGTGTATGTCCCTGGTCTCATGCGTGCCCTGAGTTGTCATAGTGATCTACCGTCATAACCACGTGACCAGGGAGGCCCCTCGACAAAAAAATAAAACACATAGATCAATCAATCATATACTTCAGCTAATTCTTGATCGCCATGAGATATTTTAGAAGCGAGAGAAGTTCCGTTCTTTATTGTCAAGGATGTCCAAAATATGTGTATTCTCAATTTGAAAATTCATATTTTCAGAATCAGAATTCTTTCTCTACTTGATGAGCGCTCAATAATGAATTTATTCCATGCACTATGTGTGGTATCGTCTGAACTTGAACTGGGGTCTTCGATATAACTAGTCTCATTTCCTTCGCACTGTTACGTATTTGTCAGCTACTTTCTATGGATACTCTTCATTTGTAAGTTTTTTTTTGTGCGAATTACGTTTATAATGTATGACTAACGTATTTTTGTTTCTGTTTGTGTTGCAGGTAAGTCTACCTCCCACTGAACATTCGAAGCATAGGCGACCAGCCGTACATCGAGATGATACTAAACAAGTAGGATTTTTTTTTCACTTTAATTTTATGAATTTATGGTAGAAACTTAACATTTTCCGAAGAAGCAGAAACGCAACGGAATAATGGAAATATTCATTTTACTATAAACACATTGACATTTATAATGATGGAAATTTAATGAAATGTACGAATTATTTATTATGGAAGTGACATTCCGTAAAAATAAATTCATTTGACATAACCTGTGAGATCGATGTTGATTTGTTTCTGAGGTCATTGATCATTATGTTATGGTGTTCCTCATTGATTCGGAAAACAAATGCTTATCATCAGCGACAAGATGAAAACTACATAATGAAATCGACAATATTACTGTGATAGAGGGCTCTGATTGGTTGAAATTCAACGGATTCATAAACTCCATTGGTGAAATGGTACTTACATTAACAAAATATCTTAATCAGTTAACTTGAAATATCAGCAGGCACTGCAATTTTTAAGTTTATCATCCTGCCTACTTATTTTAAAGTTATTTTTAATTTTAAAGGGAGAATGTAGGCATCGGTAGGTCCCTATCTCCGCCATGTTAAATTGGTGCAATTTATGTACCCTTTTCTCTGAATGTATTTAAGGTAGATTCATGCAATTTTGCACATTAGTAGACAATGTTTTTAATCATCCTTGGATTTTTCAGATTATAATGTTATAAATATTGAGATTTGTCACCAAACATACCTACATTCTCCCTTTAAGTTGTGATTGAATATTAAATAGTATGATGTTGTACGTGCTAGCTACCATTCTTGTTTGCTTTGTTACACAATGTAAATTATCCGTATTACATTTTTTTTTTTTAATTTGCGAAGTGATCGTTATAAAACGTCCTCATTTGTGAAAATATTCAACAATATATGAAGGGTTCAGAACCATAGTGGGCCAAGCGCCATTTACCAAAACCATAGAAAACAAGGATTAAAATGAAGTTATTACCATAATTCAATGGAAACATATAGCAAGTAATATAAAGTATAGGCCTACACATCAAAACTAAATGATTTGTTAATCTTCATTAACCCTTTGAAGCGCAGTGGTTACAGTACGTAACCACCTTTTAAATTTGAGTTTCCCGCCTGCTTACAGGCTGGTTTTTATTTCAAAACTACTGCGCTGCGTTCACTGATCCCTAGTATATAACTGTAGAAGAATTTTATTTTCCCTATATTTGTGTTGCTCAGCCTGTTCACTAAGATGGCCGATGTTGTTGTGTATAGTTAGGGTGTGATTTTTTTTTTTAATTTCAGTTGTATGCTAAAATATCACAGTTATGGAAGTTTCTATTTAGTATTACTTGCCTTTCGGTCTTTTAGAACATATTTCAGTAACAAGATTGTAATTTCGTCGACACAAGTGGCGTCAATATAGAAATAACGTGGTGGTTTCAAAACATAACCACCATGCGAATAGGGTAGTTATGCTTACCATATCCAACAAAATGTTCCATTTTTGTGTCTGCTTATTCATCATACAAGGAAGAGATGGTTGCTGACAGTCACAAAGTGTTTTTGACAACTTCTTCACAAGTTTGAATCTGATGATCTCTAAGGCAGCAAAATATCTATGCATGTGGTACAGTTAGACATGGGCGTATTGGTTTACCACACGACGAAAGAAGAGACCGCGATATGAAACGTGGTGAGTGATAGCCGTACGTCATATGCTGGAGTGTCCTGGCTCAAGTGGAAGGATAGAAGGTCCATTCTTTTCCTTTCTAATTACCACGATCCATCTATTGTTACCACTGTTTCAAGGAAAGAGAAAATGGAACAACCACTGAAATTGCTTGCCCACAACTCGTGAAGGACTACAACAAACATATGGGTTATGTTGCTGATATGTTCAAGTTTTTCTACGAGTTTGATAGAAGATGTAGAAAATAGTGGCACCGCATTTTTTGGCATTTTGTTGATGTCACTGTGACTTATGTCTTATTCGTTGAGAGGTAAAGGTAGAGAACAGACTCTGAAGAATTTCAGATTGGCTGTTGTTGGTTTGATCGCAGCTAATATTCCAAAACCTAGAGAGAGGAAGACAGTACTAAAATCCGTGCACCACTTCAAGCCAACTGTCCCATATGAGAAAAGATTCGACAAGGTGGCACATATGCCTGTGCGTGGATCTTCAAGACGCTGTGCTTATTGTAGCACTGAAATTCAACCACACAGGAGTAAATGGGCCTGCAACACATGTGAAGTGGCACTTTGCCTTAATGAGACCAGAAACTGTTTCCTTTTGTATCATTCACAATAAGTCTGAAGGCATTGTGTTCTGCAGTATTGCATAGTGGTTTTACCATGAAACCACCCATTTTTTATGTCAAAAAATGGAAGTTTTTCAAGTTTTTAAAATTTGAGGCACTTCTCTTAGACAAATAAAAGTTTAATTTCATTGCAAACACAATTTTTTATTTCCCTCCCAAATGCGTGCATCAAAGGTTTAAACTAAGGTATTCACTTAGCTTTAATCCTTGCTTTCTCCGGTTTTAATAAGTGGCGCTTGGCCCACTGTGGCTCTAAACCTTCATATATTCTTCACGGAACGAACTGCTTTCTTTCCCCGTTCTTCCATTTCGAACATGGTGACAGACGTTCACTGTACCTGTTGTGGAAAGATGCATTAAAACATCTAGAGACCAGAGATTCCATTTTTTCTTATTTTTTATGAGTATAAAAACGTGATAGTCATACAAAAGCAGAAAGAATGTACTCCAATTTTTCAACGCTAGGGTTGTGTGAAAAAGCTTACATTTCCTGTTATACAGTGCCGCCCCCCCCCCAAAAAAAAGAAGACAGACTATACTTTTCCATCTAAAAAAAAAAAAAGATTTGCTCATGTGCGGGAAGGCCTCAGCTGAGTTCACAAAAAATATACATGACTTAATAGTTTCCAAAATATGCACTAATAAGGGGTAATTCATCCGTTTCGTACATTCTGTATTGTAACAAAGCTTAAAATATCAATAAACTGCCCGTTACATTAAGTTCGAAATGCCCCCTGAGATATTTACATAGGCGAGTGCCCGCAACACTGTAAAGTGTTCAGCGTAAGAGCTTTGGCTCTGTAATCTTTTCGTCGTAAGTCCGAATCCACATCATGACAAAAGTATTTAATTATATTTTTGTTCACACCTGTGGAGTTAACGGTCAGCACGTCTGGCCGCGAAACCAGGTGGCCCGGGTTCGAATCCCGGTCGGGGCAAGTTACCTGGTTGAGGTTTTTTCCGGTGTTTTCCCTCAACCCAATACGAGCAAATGCTGGGTAACTTTCGGTGCTGGACCCCGGAATCATTTCACCGGCATTATCACCTACATATCATTCAGACGCTAAATAACCTAGATGTTGATACAGCGTCGTAAAATAACCCAAAAAATTATATTTTTTTAGCATATCCATGTGGTATTATAATAATAATGCGTGGCGCTACAGCCCATGAAGGGCCTAGACCGACCAGCCGGCTGCTGGCCTCACGCCCACATGCCGAAGCAGAGGTGGACGATCATCCAACTAGAATGGAGGTATCGTGTGGTTAGCACGATGATCCTCTCAGCCGTTATAGCTGGTATTCGCAACCGGATTTCGCTACCTATCGTAGCTCCCCAAGTGCATCACGATGCTGGGTGGACACCGGTCCCATACACTGGCCGAAATTTCATGAGAAAATTTCTTCCCCCATGAGGACTCGAACCAGCGCGCATTCCGTAACGCGAGTCATAGGCAGGATGCCTTAGACCACGACACCACTGCGCGGGACCCATGTAGTAGCCTATAGTGGTATTAATTTATTGGTAGGGGAGACTGTTGTACCTTTAAACACTTTTCACATTTTATTTTTTTTTTAATTTTGGGAAATGAAATTTTTTAAATGAAAAAATGCTTGAAATAATTATTGAAGATTCCTTTACAACTTCCTGTATGTATTTTCCTGTTTTATAGATCTATTAAGGATGGAAAAAATAAAATGAAGAGATATGTAATGTGTTCAAAGGTACAACAGGATCATGTACCTTGGAACATACTCTCTTGTAAGTTGGAACACATGGAATATAGGTGGGAATATAGCTGTAAAAACTGACAATCATATCTAAAATGTATTTTCAATCATAAACCAGAGCAGGCTTCTCTGATTGAGATTTTATTTCCTGGAGAAGCAATAACTGCTTCAGCAGCTTTCTTCAAGACATCCGAATCAATTGGGGACCTCTTTAATTCCAGACTTACTTCGTGACATGGCCTTAAAATAAAAGAAAAACAAAAACCGATAGTATCGTGTAATTTGGAACATGTTCCATGGTACAAGATGTTTCGTGTTCAAAGGTACAAGAGGGTGCACGTTTAAACAAATATGGCTCCGAAAACTAGAGAGTCAAATAAATCATGGAAATTAAAATATGTTATTACTCACCAGATGATAGGGAACACACCGTACTTGAAAGATATTAACAAATGCAATCTGGTTTTGTGTTAGAAAACATACATCAATGAACGAAATGTTTACTTTTGGTACTAAAAAACTTCTTTTGTCCACGGAACTCACACTTTGCAATAAATCAAACTGAAACTACGACCAGAGCTACTTAGCGACTTTCTCTACAATCTACTTCAGTTTGAGTCCTCTAGGTAGCAGCAAAAATTAAAAAACAAAAAATGTTCAAAGGTACACTATGCTAAAGGTACAACAGTCTCCCCTAATGTTCAGCTTACCTAAGAACCCTTTGAACATTCAATATTTATGCCAGTTTGCTATTACGATACTATATGTACAGGGTGGAAGTGAAATAGCCTTGCAGGTTTTCAAAGCGAATAGCTCATGTTGCATGTAACAAAAATTACTTCTTTTTTTTTTTTCTTTCGGGAAAAAAAATGTTTTTTCTCAAATGGGTTAACAATCTCTTTGGTAACTATTGTGAGTAGGATCGTGATTTTTGGCCATATTGACAGGAAAACTAATAAAAAATAATTTATCCCTCCGGCGTACTTCAATAGCATGGACAGTTTTCGTGTAACTTTGATTTTTAAAACCTTTAATTTCAACCCACTGCACGATGTGAGTAGGTTGCAACGTCGCGCCAGAGAACAACTCACCTAGCGAGACACACCGAATTCCTTGGCCTCTTACATCTGTATCACGAGAAGGGTGTGTTAGCGGCGATGTTGCCGAACTGCTGAACCTTCAAACTTAATTTTCTAATTAACAGTGCATTTAATCACAAAACGTAATACAGGTACAGGTTTTTCTATTCATTTCAGAGAACCCTGTCGTCCCTTTCAATCAGGAAGATTATTTCACTTCCACCCTGTATATACAGGGACATCATTTATTTTTACTTCAAATTTTATTGTACCTGAGTTTTTGAATGTACTTCACTCCCACCCCCTCTACTAGTAAACTCCCAACCGTCCTCCACACAGAACCGAGGCCGCGTATGCAGTACTGAGTTAGTGAGTATAGTACGTTCCAGAAATATCTTCGCGTTTTCCAGTGACGAAAGAGCTTTCAATATTGAATCATATTTTCGCACAGGTACTTTCGTCCGTTTGCCGACGTCGCATCCCGATTTCCCCCACCTGCTTCTGTTCGCCCGTCTGTAAAGTCTAAGTAGCTGGGCTATCTTAGCTGTTTTCTGAAAACATTAATTTATTTTAGGAATTGGACTCTACGTAATATTATACAACTGTTTAAAATAACTTAAATAAAAGTACCTCGTTAAGTAATGAACTGTCACGTGATTCCCCCGCCCCTTTCCACGACCCTGCGACAAAATCACTTGGACTGACAGTAGATAGCATGTCTGAGTAATTTTATCTTTTCGGATCGGACAGAAGTGAAGATTGAATTTACAGTACGTAAGGTACTCTTATAGAGTAGATATAGTATTATTTCAACATGAGTTACTCGTACGAACGACGAAACTGGTAATTGGAATTAGGTACAATAGCCTATAGTGCGATAATATGCACAAAAGAACTGAAGCCTGTATCGAAATGAACGGCCACACCATTTTCAAAAATGTGTTTAAATATCCATATTATGATTATTTTTCAATTTAACTTCATTCTCTATATTGTACGCTAATGTGCTGTAACAGTACAGTATACACTGCATAATTAATAAGTCCGAGTGGATAGCTCAGTTCGTGAGTAAGACACTTATTTTTAATACAGTACTGTATTTTGGTTAAGCAAAAACCTTATGAAAATTATCAAACTCAAAATTGCAATATTTCCTAGTTTACATTAAATGGATTAACTACTTTTTTTCCCTCCTATACCTAGTAAAGTGATTTGTATTTTACGCCAGTATCATCGAACTCCAGTCTTGGAAGGGTGAGGAAGCGGTGTTTACGGTTCTGGACCTTTAAACCAAAGATATAGCCAGGTTAATATTTAAAATGTCAATAAAAATAAAATGATATCCCTGTATTATTCACAATATTATCATGGCAATTCGCTTTTTTTCATTCAATTGTCTATAATGGAAACCAGATTGCTTCATTCACAAATTACCATGGAAACCAGTTTGTTTCATCCAAATATTGTCATGGAAACCAGTTTGTTTCATCCAAATATTTGTCATGGAAACCATGTGTTAGTTTTTTCTTTAATTTCTAGATTTTTAATTTTGGGGGGAGGGAGTTATATTATTTTGTCATAAATTATTTAATTTACAGTACTGAATGGGACCATATTAACTGAAATTTTATCCTCATAGTAACATGAAAACTAAACCTTATTATCACAATACAGTACCGGTACTTAAAATCATGAAAAATACTCAAAGTCCCGAATTAGAAAGTATTTACATTTCTTGCATTACTTTGGAAAAAGTGTAAAACATACCAACTTTGTCGCGTATGTTGCAGTTGTCCATACGCTACATTTGCATTTACAGACACGATATCATAGTTCGTTTGGTCGTAAATATAGAATCGGCTTGTCCCCTGATAGATTGTGCTTGGGAACAGGCCAAACACTCACACTAGTTTCTATTTAATCGGGAGCATTGCGAAACAGTCTGAAGCTTGCAGAACACAGTCTGACCTCTCATCTCTGTACCTCTTGACACTAAGAACACAGTGTGTCGATTCTTTTTGAAGAGAAATTTCTTATAGGGGTCAGTATCACTAAGTCGTCTGCTTTAGAAAGTGGGTTGTAGGGCATTTCGTAACCGGAAATTTCGTCACTTATAGTTTGTCACCTATTTTTCGTCATTAGTTTTTGGTCATCAAATACATTTTGTCATCACGTTTTAGTGACCAAAGATATTTCATCATCACATACATTTTGTCATCATTTTTATATACTGTGGGGATTTCGTCACCAAAATATTACAGAGACTTACATTTAGTCTGTTTTATTGTAAGTCCAAAAGCCATCATTGTAGGCCTATAATAAGTTTAATGCTGTGTATTAACATGGATTTTGAACTTGCATACATTCATCCTGTTTTTATGGAGTTTCAATCAAAATTTCCACTGAAGTTATGACCAATGGTACGTAGATAACTAAGGATGGTATATTCTGTTCTATAGGCTTCATACTATCGACAATGCGTGGAATTCTATATCTCTCTTCCATTATAGATTAACATCTCTTGCTCTATTACTTTTTACGAATCGAAATAATTCCGTCATTCCAACTTGAAGATTTTGAAACCAATGAATCCTGTAAATTGAAGATTTCTAAACCGAAAAATCAATGTATCCTTGGAAACGAAATGAACAATATGCACACAATGAATCCTGTAACTTGAAGATTTCGAAACCAAAAAAATCAATGTATCCTTGGAAACGAAATGAACAATATGCACACAATGAATTCAGTAACTTGAAGATTTCGAAACAAAAAAATCAATGTATCCTTGGAAACGAAATGAACAATATGCACACAATGAATTCAGTAACTTGAAGATTTCGAAACAAAAAAATCAATTTATCCTTGGAAACGAAATGAACAATATGCACACAATGAATCCTGTAAATTGAAGAGTTCGAAACCAAAAAATCGATGTACCCTTGGAAACGAAATGAACAATATGCACACAATGAATCCTGTAAATTGAAGAGTTCGAAACCAAAAAATCGATGTACCCTTGGAAACGAAATGAACAATATGCACACAATGAATCCTGTAAATTGAAGAGTTCAGAACCAAAAAATCGATGTACCCTTCGAAACGAAATGAACAATATGCACACAATGAATCCTGTAAATTGAAGAGTTCGAAACCAAAAAATCGATGTACCCTTGGAAACGAAATGAACAATATGCACACAATGAATCCTGTAAATTGAAGAGTTCGAAACCAAAAAATCGATGTACCCTTGGAAACGAAATGAACAATATGCACACAATGAATCCTGTAAATTGAAGAGTTCGAAACCAAAAAATCGATGTACCCTTGGAAACGAAATGAACAATATGCACACAATGAATCCTGTAAATTGAAGAGTTCGAAACCAAAAAATCGATGTACCCTTGGAAACGAAATGAACAATATGCACACAATGAATCCTGTAAATTGAAGAGTTCGAAACCAAAAAAATCAATGTACCCTTGGAAACGAAATGAACAATATGCACACAATGAATCCTGTAAATTGAAGAGTTCGAAACCAAAAAAATCAATGTATCCTTGGAAACGAAAAGAACAATATGCACACAATGAATCCTGTAAATTGAAGATTTCGAAACCAAAAAAATCAATGTATCCTTGGAAACGAAAAGAACAATATGCACACAATGAATCCTGTAACTTGAAGATTTTGAAACCAAAAAATCAATGTACCCTTGGAAACGAAATGAACAATATGCGCACAATGAATCCTGTAACTTGAAGATTTTGAAACCAAAAAATCAATGTACCCTTGGAAACGAAATGAAAAATATGCACACAATGAATCCTGTAAATTGAAGAGTTCGAAACCAAAAAATCGATGTACCCTTGGAAACGAAATGAACAATATGCACACAATGAATCCTGTAACTTGAAGATTTTGAAACCAAAAAATCGAAACGAAATGAACAATATGCACACAATGAATCCTGTAAATTGAAGAGTTCGAAACCAAAAAATCGATGTACCCTTGGAAACGAAATGAACAATATGCACACAATGAATCCTGTAAATTGAAGATTTCGAAACCAAAAAAATCAGTGTACCCTTGGAAACGAAATGAACAATATGCACACAATGAATCCTGTAACTTGAAGATTTTGAAACCAAAAAATCAATGTACCCTTGGAAACGAAATGAAAAATATGCACACAATGAATCCTGTAAATTGAAGAGTTCGAAACCAAAAAATCGATGTACCCTTGGAAACGAAATGAACAATATGCACACAATGAATCCTGTAAATTGAAGAGTTCGAAACCAAAAAATCGATGTACCCTTGGAAACGAAATGAACAATATGCACACAATGAATCCTGTAAATTGAAGAGTTCGAAACCAAAAAATCGATGTACCCTTGGAAACGAAATGAACAATATGTACACAATGAATCCTGTAAATTGAAGATTTCGAAACCAAAAAAATCAATGTACCCTTGGAAACGAAATGAACAATATGCACACAATGAATCCTGTAACTTGAAGATTTTGAAACCAAAAAATCAATGTACCCTTGGAAACGAAATGAAAAATATGCACACAATGAATCCTGTAAATTGAAGAGTTCGAAACCAAAAAATCGATGTACCCTTGGAAACGAAATGAACAATATGCACACAATGAATCCTGTAAATTGAAGAGTTCGAAACCAAAAAAATCAATGTACCCTTGGAAACGAAATGAACAATATGCACACAATGAATCCTGTAAATTGAAGATTTCGAAACCAAAAAAATCAATGTATCCTTGGAAACGAAATGAACAATATGCACACAATGAATCCTGTAACTTGAAGATTTTGAAACCAAAAAATCAATGTACCCTTGGAAACGAAATGAAAAATATGCACACAATGAATCCTGTAAATTGAAGAGTTCGAAACCAAAAAATCGATATACCCTTGGAAACGAAATGAACAATATGCACACAATGAATCCTGTAAATTGAAGAGTTCGAAACCAAAAAAATCAATGTACCCTTGGAAACGAAATGAACAATATGCACACAATGAATCCTGTAAATTGAAGATTTCGAAACCAAAAAACCGATGTATCCTTGGAAACGAAATGAACAATATGCATACAGTTAATTCTGTAACTTGAAGATTTCGAAACCAAAAAACCGATGTATCCTTGGAAAAGAAATGAACAATATGCATACAGTTAATTCTGTAACTTGAAGATTTCGAAACCAAAAAACCAATGTATCCTTGGAAAAGAAATGAACAATATGCATACAATGATTTCTGTCAATTGATTTCGAAACCAAAAAATCAAATTATCCTTGGAAACGGAATGAACAATATGCACACAATGAATTCTGTAACTTGAAGATTTCGAAACCAAAAAATCGATGTATCTTTGGAAATAAAATGAACAATATGCACACAATGAATTAGAAGGTTTTATATTACGTATCATTTTCTATAGGTATCATCAAGGGAAGCGACACGAAGTGGGGGGGAGGAATTATGGTGGCGAATAGTGATGAGGAAATTAAATTGATGACAAAATGTTGCAGTTGCAAATTGTAATATGTGACGAAAATTCCGGATCCCTTGAAAGTGATGATAGAACTGACGGAATAAAGTGTTTATTCTACATCTAAAGTATCGAGGTTCATTTCGTGTTATGACTGATGTTTCTAATACTCAGAATTGAGTAGATAAATATCCTTTAGCTTATTTTCCTACAGCTGAGCAAACCATGAGAGAGAGATTTACGACCTGCGAGAGAGACCAATTGATTGGTCGCCATGTTCTCTTGATACAATACAGAGTGGAAGTGAAGTCGATGATGTTCGGGTAAATGGGGTTGTCACTTTTTGTGCAACTGATTCCCCAGGTGAATACACAAGTTATATTCTTCTAATGGGTGTGGAAATGATCAAAATAATACTAGCATTTGATATGGTCTGTTTGTGTAGAAAATTATTTGCAATTGTGTTCGGAAGTTTAATTTTCATTTATCTCAAAACTCATTTCTATGACATCTGCTTTTACCTAAACACTACCGAAATAACCGTGTAGATTTTCAGAGCGAATAGCTCATGTGTGTATGTGTCTAATGCCTATGTATTACACTTGCGTGATTCGAGTTTCGCATATTGCGGATAGATGGCAGGACTGTGACCAATTTTCAATTTGTACGCCACTTCGGTGTGCCACGCTGTACATGGTGTGATCTGTGAAGATAAAAAATGAAGGTCACTAGACTACCTGCCTCTAGTGACTGTGCCATGTAATCATAGTGTGAAAAAATTATGTAACAATCTGTATGCGAGTTCTGTAATTCACCGAATATCTCACCCAAGTCACAATATATGAAAGACCAATTAAAAACCTGATATTGCGATGACTCAAGCTATGACTGAAGACGATTATTCCTCCCCCTTGAATCTCTCACTGCTGTTTCTCTTTCATCGGACCAGCCGTCTCCAATAAATATTCGGAAACGTTGCACAGTATTAATATTAATTCTCTAAATTAGTTGGGAAATGTTAAATAAAAACAACAAAGAAATTAATTTTAAGTGAAACTGAAAATGTTGCCGAAAATGCTAAAAATCCCCTTTTTGATAATGATTTCCCTTTTTTCCTTCGAGGCATCAATTTTTCTACGGAATGTGGGAAATTTACTTCCATCTAACATCACTGCCTCACTTCCCCGCCCCTTACAGGAGGAGATTATCACAGGAGGAAGCTGGCAGTAGGGATGTAGTGGAACTGGTACGAGGTGTTGATAGGCTAAAGGCCCGACCATTCAGCAACCGCAGGGATTAATACGTGTATAGTGATTCGTTACTGTTTTTATGAAGCGTGTACTGTAGTCTTTACTAGTTCGGAAGCTGGCAAGCTGGCGAATAGGGGCGTGGTTTCAAGTAGCTTTGGAGTAACAGTTGATGCATTTACAGAGCCGGTGAGGTGAGTCCGGTATAATAACCTTTTACCTAGGAAATTATTACATTATAAACCAAAATAAACCCGAAACATAGAAAGACCATTTCACTGATGGATAGATGAATTTTTGTAGTCGCAGAATGCCTTGGTTACCCAGAACTGGAATGGGAAAAAGAAGTATGAAGAGGCAGAAAATCGATTTCGTTATTTTTATGTCGGTAAAAGTTTTCTGCTTCTGTGATCTCTGAGAAGATGCTTTCGGCACGTTTATCTATTGTCTTTGTCTTATCTCAGTCATTCCATTCCTTTTCTTTCCTCTAAGAGTTTGTTTCTTCGCGTGTTTCTTCTTTTTTTCCGTAATCTTCTTTCCGTTTTCTACATTTTTCTGTGTTCCCTGTTTTTTTTCTTCCCCACTTTTTCCTTTGTCCTATTTTTCTCATTACTTATTTTCTCCTTTCCTCGTTTCTCAAATTTTTCTTTCATCATTTCTTCTTTTATGTTTCTTGTCTTGTCCTTATTTCCATCTTCTCCTCGGTGGTCTAGCGAATATCGTGCTATCCGTCGGATCCTCTATTCACGTGTTTGCCTACTGATCAAGACTGCGCTCGGACGTGGGCTCAAATCCAGCTTTAGCTGATAGCCTGGTTGTGTTTTCCTCAATCTTTTCCTGTTGTAAAGCTAATGTGAGCCATGGCGAATTCTCGGATTCATCTCTCTAAAGTAAAATTAACGGATAAAGGTTGGATTTATAAGTTCCACCCTAACCTATAATACCACACATAAATATAGATTGAAATAATGCTAAATAAATTATACGTAAACAGTTGACAAAATATTTCTGATAACAACAGAGTAATATAATGTTTTACGTAATTTATTACAAATATAATGAATATGATTATTCCATTTTAAATGATTACCAATAATTACACCTAAGTATTTAACCTCATTAACTTCATTAATAACTGAACAATTCAAATTCATATCGAAACAATCAAAATTATGCATTTTAATGTTTAGTGTAGATGAAATTGGTTTTTATTACTTTTATTATTTAAAGAAGTGAAGACAACTGAAGAGTCCAGTGCAAGAATGATGGATGACACTTTTTTGTCGAAAATAAACCAAGACTGTCAATGCATAGCTTAAGACATATACAGGGACATCATTTTATTTTTACTTCAATTTTTATTGTAGTCTACCTGAGTTTTGGAATGTACTTCACTCCCACCCCTTCTACTAGTAAACTTCCAACCGTTCACGACACAGAGCCGAGGGCGCGTAAGCAGTACTGAGTTACTGAGTATAGTACGTTTCAGAAATATGTTCGCGTTTTCCAGTGACGAAAGAGCTTTCAATATTGAATCATATTTTCGTACGGGTAATGTCGTCCGTTTCCCTATGTCGCATCCCGGTTTCCCCCACCTGCTTCTGTTCGCCCCTTTGTAAAGTCTAGTAGCTGGGCTATCTTAGCTCTTATCTGAAAACATTAATTTCTGTTAGGAATTGGACGTCTACGTAATATTATTCAAGTGTTTAAAATAACTTAAATAAAAGGGCCTCCTTAAGTAATTAACTGTCACGTGATTTCCTCCCCCCCTTTCTACAACCCTGCGACAAAACCACTTGAACGGACAGTAGATAGCATTTCTGAGTAATTTTATCTTTTCGGATCGGACAGAAGTGAAGATTGAATTTACAGTACGTAATGTACTCTTTTATAGAGTAGGTACAGAATTATTTCAACATGAGTTACTCGTACGAAGGACGAAACTGGTAATTGGAATTAGGTACAATAGTCTATAGTGCGATAATATGCACAAAAGAACTGAAGCCTGTATCGAAATGAACGGCCACCATTTTCTAAAATGTGTTTAAACATCCATATTATAATTGTTTTTCAATTTAACTTTATTCTCTATATAGTACGCTAATGTGCTGTAACAGTACAATATACGCTGCATAATTAATGCTTCCGAATGGATAGCTCAATTCGTGTGTAAAACACTAAGTGTTAATACAGTACTGTATTTTGATTAAACAAAAACCTAATGAAAATTATCAAACTCAAAATTGCGATATTTCCTAGTTTACATAAATGGATGAACCACTTTTCTTCCCTCCTATACCTAGTAAAGTGATTTGTATTTTACGCCAGTATCATCGAACTCCGTCGTGGAAAGGGTAGGAAACGGTGTTTCCTGTTTCAATCGTTAATAAAAAGGTATAGCCAGGTTAATATTAAAAATGTTGGTAAAAATAAAATGATGTCCCTGTAGAATGTACATAGAGAGTTATATGCAAAGCTTGGAACTTGGGGACTTGTGTGTCGTGTGCATGAGTAAGGTTACAGGTACAACGTACACAAAGCTCACCCTGCAAGTGCTCAGGGACAGTCGTGTGTACTAAGAACGTGGTCACATCGAATGACAGGAAGAGGGACGAGGAAACCCTGTCGTGTCGAAGCCAATGACATTCAGATAATTAGAGGTAAACCATATATTTGAGAAATTAGAAAATACGTATTATTCGAATGGGTATTATATACGTTTGAAAATATATTTCTTAAATTTTAGGTACAGAATTTCGTGAAGGAATTCTGAGGAGATACATTATTTTCTTCGAGTGGAGAGTTTATATTTTGTAAGTTGTGCCACACAAACTAGAGACTGGAAACGGGCATTCATTGAAATACATTGCAGTCCCTTAAATCGGTGGAAAATTTGTCCGTAGCCATGGATCAATTCGTAGTGGAACCTTCCCTAGTAGTGACACAGAAATTGAAAACTATTTTCGAGAAAAATTTAGGATGCTTATCTTTCTCTGATACGAGATCAGCTAGAAACTGCTGAAAATCGAACAGAAAACAGTGACAGTGAAAACATTCAGTATTTTATTTCGGCTCAAGACTTTATAATAAAATTACAAACCATTTTCCAAATTTGAAATTTTTTAAAATTGAAGCTTTTAAAAAAGAAATTTGTAAAATTATCCATGATATATAGGCCCTAATATTAACAAATATATTTTTTTTACCTTTTATTTCTGTCGACTATGTTCATGTTTTTATTGAATATCACTGGCTTCTGTCGGATTGTCAATTTGTATTAAATGTGTATTTTCTCTTTTTCTCTTTCACCTTTATTCTTGCTCTTGTGTTGTATTTATTGGTTTGAATTAAGTTACTTACTGCATTTAGTAAACTGTCCTTGTAAATTTTATGTTATATTATTGACTAAGACCACACCGTACATGAGCCTGGCTCTTACGGTAGTGGCTAGAAACATTTTTATTTTATAAATTTAATTTGTACTCACTAGCTAGCTAGTTAAAATAAAAAAAAAAAAAAAATAAAATAAAGTTTGCTCCCGTCACTTCATGTGACGTGGAAATAAGCTTCTTTCGTTTCAAATCATGTTTAACTAACAGACAAAGAAGTTATGGATTCGAAAATCTTCTAATGTATATAGTCATACACTGTAATAAAATGTACAGAGCAGAACTGTAAATTTGATATATTTTGCACGTTTATTTATATATATATATATATATGCTATAAAATTACGTGTTTCAACCTACCATAATATTATCAATATGTTGTTCCAGCCAGGAACCACCTTTATAGCAGACCTGATAGTACCTCTGTGCTGGAAGCGGGGGTTTGTTGACATTGAAGTCCGGTCGCTTAGCCACGTTCAAAGACACAAGTCCCCAAGTTCCGAGCTTTGGTTATATGGCATTAATACTGATAGTCATTGTGCAGTAATGATCGGAAAATCACAGTTAAGCTTTGAGCGCTAAGCATTTCAAACTTTCAATTGCTTCTCCTGAAAAATGTATTCCAAATGACATCCATCATTCTTGCAGTGGACTCTTCAACTGTACTATGCTCAAAATTTGAATTTTTGGACTTGTCCGGTTTTTACTATCAACCCTTCAATTCTATCGATGCTAGATAACCTCAGAATTGACACATTGTCGTTAAGTAACTCTTTTAAAAAATGCTGAGAACATTTACGTTAAGAGCTGACAGTGGACGCGCAAAAAGTGCTGTTTACTTAAAAACCCTGCACTCCAGTTGTGCGTCACGGTCTAAGGACGGTGCTGTAACAGTACCAGTTACCCTGCACTTACCAATTTCACAGATAACAGTACAACAAGGTGCGTTCAGAAACGCATGAAGGAAGGAGCAAACATCGACACAGCACGATTTTGTGCGTGTATCAAAATGGTACGCGGTGAACCAAGGCGTGACATCAGAATGACGGATGATTACTGCGCTGGTGCGTAATAACTACGCAGCGATGGCCTTATTTTAAAATGTCGTTATCAGTTTGTATTTACAGCTATGATTGCGAGTTGTAATAATAAATCACTTAAAGGTAGAGGCAGTTGTGCAGTCAACGTGCACACAGGCCGTGAAAGTCCACATCAAGCAAGGAGGAAGGCAGAATCGCTGCATTTGTAGGCCTAAAATAATAATGTGCATTTCTTTATTCTATTTGTAGTGGATCATTTTACGACGCTGTATCGACATCTCAGGTTATTTAGCGTCTGAATGAAATGGAGGTGATAATGCCCATGAAATGAGTCCGGGGTTCAGCACGATAGTTACCCAGCATTCGCTCATATTGGGTTGAGGGAAACCCCCGAAAAAAAAGCAGAACCAGGTAACTTGCTCCAACCGGGACTCGAATAGATGTCACCTAGTTTCGCGGCCAGACGCGCTAACCGTTACTCACATGTGGACGTCTCTTTATTTATTTATTTATTTATTTATTTATTTATTTATTTATTTATTTACTTATTTACTTATTTATTTACTTATTTACTTACTTATTTGTTTATTTATTTTATTGATTGATTCATTCATTCATTTATTTATTCATTCATTCATTTATTCATTTAATTAATTATTTCTTTCTTTAATTAATTATTTATTTATTTACTTACTTATTTAGTTATTTATTTATTTATTTACTTACTTATTTACTTATTTATGTATTTACTTATTTCTTTATTTACTTATTTATTTACTTATTTAGTTACTTATTTACTTACTTATTTATTTACTTATTTATTTATTTTATTTTAATTATTTATATTATTTTATTAATTTATTTATTGATTCTTTCTTTTATTCATTTAATTAATTATTAATTTAATTTATTTATTTATTTGTTTAGTTATTTATTTATTTACTTACTTATTTACTTGTTTGTTTATTTATTTACATATTTATGTATTTATTTAGTTATTTACTTATTTATTTTATTTTAATTATTTATTTTATTTATTCATTCATTGATTCATTCATTTATTTATTAATTAATTCATTTATTCATTTAATTAATTATTTATTTCTTTAATTAATTAATTATTTATTTATTTACTTATTTAGTTATTTATTTACTTATTCATTTATTTACTTACTTATTTACTTACTTGTTTACTTGCTTACTTTTTTATTTACTTATTTACATATTTACTTATTTAGTTATTTATTAATTTTATTTTAATTATTTATTTTACTTTATTAATTCATTTATTGATTGATTCATTCATTTATTCATTTAATTAATTATTTATTTAATTGTTTATTTATTTATTTACTTGTTTAGTTATTTATTTACTTATTTACCTATTTACTTATTTGTTTATTTACTTATTTGTTTATTTATTTATTGATTTATGTATTTATTTATTTAGTTATATATTAATTAGCTATTTAGTTATTTACTTATTTATTTATTTTATTTTAATTGTTTATTTATTTTATTTATTTATTGATTCATTCATTTATTTATTCATTCATTTATTCATTTAATTAATTATTTATTTCTTTAATTATTTATTTACTTATTTAGTTAGTTAATTATTTATTTACTTATTTATTTATTTATTTACTTATATGCTTACGTACTAATTTACTTATTTATTTAATTAATTACTTATTTTATTTAATTAATTATTTATTTACTTAGTTATTTATTTTATTTTAATTATTTATTTTATTAATTTATTTATTGATTCATTCATTCATTTATTCATTTAATTATTTATTTTCTTCTCTTAAACTAAAAAGGTTAATGAAGAGACGGCTATGTTGGGACAGTGGTGCAATGTGAATACATTAGAAACCGAATTTGTCGTAGGATAGATACTTACTCCACAATCGATTTGTTTACATGTCTCAGCCACCGGTGTAGCTTACTCGGTAGGGACGTTTGACTGCTGATGCGGAGCTGCGCTTGAGCGTGGGTTCGATTCCCGCGTGCGCTTAATACCCGATTGAGTTTTTCCCGAGGTTTTCCCCAACTGTAAGACGAACACCTGACGCTGTTTGATAGTCTGACTCAACAGGCATGGAAGCAATGATCTTCAGTGACACACGCATGTATGTTTAACGGTACAGTAAATACAAGTGCAGCTCGGAAATATAATATTGATTGTACCTTGTATGACAGTTATCACGAATAGCACTTAACTTTACCGGTTCTGCGTATATTTGCTGATACACTAAATTCAAACCGACATAAGTTCACATTGCAGTCTAAATCGATAGTCTTCACGGATTGGTTGAAGTCGTTCCTCTCAATTTCTCTAAGTTGTGGGAGGATTTTAGGACATGTGCTTGTCCACATCACGGAACTGTCAGACATTCTCTGGCCCGCTGGATAATAGCAATTATTCAATGCTACTTCGAGCCTATGGATGCTATTCAAGGACCAGATATGGCAATAACTGAGCAGTAATGATCCGAGAGAAAACTGAAGTACTCGAAGTAAACCTGTTACACATTAAAACTCTCATAGAAACTCCCTGGGAACGCCACCACTGTCAATTATCTGTAACAACAATTTGGTCATAAATCGAAATATTAATGTTTGTTAAAAAAAAGTTTTTCTTTTTTTTTTCATCTTCTTCTTGAAGCTCGCTGACCAGTATCATACGACAGTCATATTTTAAACATAACCTACCTGCAACCACACAGCCAGAATGAATCTTAGTATTTACTTACCTCTCACATGTCAGTTCTCCAAGTGCTCTATTGCATTACAAAATTTTGCTGTACTTGTTTATGTCTCTACTCATTTGTGACGAATTATTTGTTGTAGCACACTAGAGGTTATTTTTTTATTAATTTATAGCTAGCAAAAATAATTGTATTTAGCACTATTATTTAAGCGTTAAACCGAGTGGGCTAGCGGCGTGCATTCGGGAGATCCGGGGTTTGATCCCAGGGGCCGGCAATCCTGAGGTTTTTCATGGTTTCCTCAGTTATTTCCAGGCAAATGCCGGGATTGTACCTCTTGAAAGTCCGGCCATGGATGGCGATTCTTCCCATAATCCTTTCATAGTGTGAGTGAATGCTGTGTAATGTCTTAAATGTTTGTGTTGTATCGGAGGTGGCCCTGGCATTGAGCTGATCCCTCATCCGGGGAGGCCCTCCATGTCCTTGTGTGGTCAAAAAAGTATGTATGTGATCCATAGATTAATTCCTCTCCCGACAGATCGCGGCCCTGTAAGGCCCGGGTGGCGTGGGTCGTGTAAATGAACCTTAAAGGAAGAGGTTAAACTAAGGGAAAGAAGAAGAAGAATTTAAGCGTTAAAATATATTAATTTTCAACTATATTTTATGCATAAATTAGTATTTGTCGGGTCTTGACGGATAAGAAAACTTATGGGATCGTAAAACAACAAACGAAAACAAGAACACACACAAGATTGCAACTTCATTCAAGAAATTAAATTACAACATCGCATACAGAATAAATAATACTGTACAAAAACTTTTCAACAGACATACAACACAAACAAACAAACAAATACAACCACACAGGCGTTTACAAACTCAAATGTAACACCTGCAACAACTTCTGCATAGGACAGACAGGCAGATCATTTCAAACACGTTACAAAGAACACATCACAGCCATAACAAAATTACAAAACATCTCCACATATACAGAACACATCACAAATGCTAATCACACATACAGAGACATCAACACAGACATGGAAATTCTACACATCCAACCAAAAAGCCAGAAACTGAACACACTAGAACAATATGAAATATACAGACACACAAAAACACATCCAAATGAAATTCTCAACACACAACTCATTTTCAGAACACACACACTCTTTGACTCCACATTACACTACACAAACACACCCCCACAGGAAACAAAACAAAAGGCGCCAAGACCACAACGACCAGATCTGATGATGGCCAATAGCAGGTCGAAACATGTAACAAGGTAACATAAAAAAATTTAACACGCGAAAGATTATATATGTTTTCCAAAGTAATAATATTTATTTTAATTTTCTTTTTCAACTACAGAAGCTATTAATATACTATGACATAATGCAGTGTTACGGATCAGTGGCGGAATAAGTGGTGGAAAGCCGATTTCTTTTCATAAAACTGTCCACAACAGCTTTGTGCACTAAGCCGCGGTTTGAGAAACAAACATCCCCAGGTCTCTATAAGAATACAAAATATGGCGGCTTGCTTTGTCGTCGTAACAAGCACTATCGCTTCTCCATACCGCAGGACAAAGGAGTGATATACTGTTTACTCGCTGCTAGTTTGTATACCGACTGAGTAAGGTCAACTTTGTGTTGGTGATAATTTCAACCTTGAACACGGGAGACTGGTGGGGTCGACACTGACCTTTTAGGGGTCATTGACAATCGTGATCTGCTGAATGGCACGAGTGGCCGTTGCCTGGAAAGGGTAAGTCTGGGCAGTTCAGTGCAGTGTTGCATTCAACCGAGAATAATATGTTTCACTAGACACTAGCCAAACCACTTCTAGGTAGGAGAATTCAATACGCGAGCGTCTAATTTCCCTACCTTCCTATGCAAAACTTTCTTACTTATATGCTTGCTTATTTGCTTCTTTGGTGTTTTATCACTTCCCCTTTCTTTCTTATTCTTCATATCCTTCATTGTGCTTCTTTTCGCCTTCCTTGTTTTTTCTCCCTTTCTTTTATTCCTCCTTCTTCTACATCTCTTGCTCCTCCCTTTCTTCCAGCGAGCATGCAATTATCTACCAATCTTCTTCTTCTTCTTCTTCTTCTTCCTCTATTAAGACCAGTGGCTGTTTCATCTCCATGTGAAAGTGTCCTGCCATTAATCAGCCTATATTAAGTAGCCGGGTAGCTCAGTTGGTAGAGCAGCTGGCTACGGACTGGAAGGTCCGGGGTTCGATCCCAGGTGGTGACAGGTTTTTTTCTCGTTGCCAAACTTTCAGAACAGCCCCGAGGTTCACTCAGCCTCCTATAAAATTGAGTACCGGGTCTTTCCCGGGGGTAAAAGGCGGTCAGAGCGTGGTGCCGACCACACCACCTCATTCTAGTGCCGAAGTCATGGAAAGCATGGGGCTCTACCTCCATGCTCCCCAAGTGCCTTCATGGCATGTTACGGGGTTACCTTACCTTTTTATATTAAGTTATACTGTATAATTTGTATTCTGTAACTTCATATTTTTTGTAGTTATTTCCTTTCTTTTTTTTATAAATTGTCCTGATTGATTGACATACAAAATTATTACTGTGTTAACATTATATTATACAGGGTGATTCGCGAGAATACCGCCACTTACGGAACTTATTTCCGAAGACACTGTGAACAAAAAGTGTCATATAAACATGGGCCCTATTCTCAGTATGTTTAGAGTTAAACTAATTTGAATTTTTTTGTAAATACCTTTTTTTCTTTAGTTTTAAAGGTATAAGAATATTACAATTAGAGAATGAACTATTCAGAAGTATCATTTCTTTAAAGGTTTAGGTACAGCTTACAGCAATAAAATTTTTGGAGATATTCGATATATATATATATATACACGATTTACAATTTTTTTTTTTTTCAAAATTCAAAACGGTGGTAGTTCACTGTGCAGTAATGAAGCGTTTCCCTCATAACTCATAAACTTGTTAACTTTTTCATGTTCTCTCTCTTTTATTTTATTGTTGAAACTCGTGTTTACAATATCCTGCTCTTTCAACTACATTCCTTAACAAATAATATCATTTTTATTTTGTATTAGAAGAAAATACTGATTTTTGACAATTTTTAAAATTAATTTATTTTTTATTAGACAATCTATCAAAGGTAGAGAAGTGATTTTGCATCATATTGTAGATATGACATGCATAAATACACACAAAATATTTCATCACAGAATATTGGATACTTTTTGAGTTATGAGGGAAACGCTTCATCACTGCACAGTGAATTTTGAATTTTGAAAAAAAAAAGTCTAAATAATTTTTTTAAATCGTAAAAATATTTTTATCGTATAGCAGAAGGACAGTGTTTTATACACAACCAATTTTCATTATTGTGCAAGAGGAGGAAAACAAGTTTTAATATTTCCAAAATTTTACTCCTTTAAGCTGTACTTAACCCCTTAATTAGCTAGTATTCTGAAGCTAAGAATGTATTGTCAATTCCATAGTTGCTTCGTACAGAAATGTTCATCAATTTTTAACTACAGAATTACATTATTCTTATGCACTTATCACAACAATAAAATTGTTACAAATAACACGACTTTTAGCAACTTGATTCTTTATAGTTCAGTTTTGCATCTAATGTACAGTCTTAAAGAATTTATAAGAGTGGCGTGATTTGTAATAATTGCCGTGATAAGTGCGTAAGAATAATGTAATTTTGTGGCTAATATGCTATCCGTATTCCAACATTACGTAATACATAAATTGTGGTTACATGTAAGTTACTCAATTAATTGTTATTTATACTCGTATTTACTACCTAAAAGCTCTTTAAGTGGATTTCGAGGATTAGAATGTGCATTAAATTCGGTCTCCGGGCAATTACGTAGTCTATTCATAGATAGTAGAAATAGGAACGGAAATACAGCTTGTGTGAGACAGCCCTTCAAGCGGCTTGGTAGTGAACTAATTGGCACGGAATCCTCTTCCAGCAGTCATCTGTCATAGCTGAGGAGGAGCTTTCCTTCCGTTGCTATGGAATCCCAAGTTGTATGACCGCTCTTATTACCATCCCTGTGGCTGTAAATGTACAGATTGTTGCAAGAAGTAGTGTCCACGATTGTGACTTATTTCTAGCTCTGCGTATCAATTATTTTAGCTCCATAGTAAATATTGTGATTTTGTTTTATTTTACGTTTTCATCTAGTAAGGAAAAATGTTAATGAAAGGTCATAATTTTTACATGCAAATAATTAGTTGAACTGGTTGCCTTAAACCAGCGGTGGCGAAAATGTAATCGTGCGCCGAGCCACTGTGTAACCTGCAACGTGCATAGCACCTATGGAGGGAGGCGGACACCCGAAGGGGAAGTGAAGCAACTGTCTGACTTATTAACGGATTTTCATTTTTCTTACGTCATGCACTTAAATATAATTGCACACAGTATAAGGTTATAAACTAGTGTTTAATGCTTGTAACGAAGAAAGAAATGAACCAGAAAACATAGGACACATTATCACAACCTAAAATTAACTGCCTTCAGAATGTCTCTGCGACAGAGTTTCAGAATCAGCAATTATGTCACTTACTGCCAGTCGTAGTTGATCACGAAGGTATTTTTACTATTTTCAGTGTTGAAAATAATTTTTCACAAACGTAAGTTCCAGCGCACATGTCGTCAACAGAGCAAACAAAAGAACGAAGCTTCGGATATTTATTTTTTGGCAAAGGTTTGAAAAGTTCAACATTTGTCAAGTCCTTACATCTAGCTTTCATTGTAACACTACCCGTGCGCTCCGCTGCACCTGTTAGAAATAAATATAAAGTAAGTACATAATTAAAATAGGACGTTTGATCCAGGGAACTTTTACAACAGCGCAAGATAATCTGCTTCGCTCATTACCCAATTTTTTTTGCATTGCATTTATTGCGTATATATTTTATTTATTTTAACACGATTCAATTGAGCATAGTTAAAATTTGAATTATAAAATAATGGATTGCTAAGCTAACGTACTATTACTGCATACTAAATCAATACACTCTCGTTGTTCGTTAATTCTCTGACATTAAAATGAGCGTACATAAATATTATTTTAAGAAATACAGAAAACGAATGTACAAAATAGCCTATCAAATTTTCTGTGCATAAGAAGCTATTTTAATCTTACCTGTCCTCGATTTACTCAGACGTTACTGTAATAACATTATAGCATTATGTCCATCTAGAGAAACTACACTTTCCAATGGTGAAATAATAATTAATTATACAAATCTTTAGCTTCTGATATTACTTCATAGAAACACAGAAACATTCTCTGTAGGCTATGTTTAATAGCTTTCGATTGTTGATGTCCAAGGCCCCTGTTTCGATTGTTGCTGTCCAAGCCCTTATAGACGAAGTCATTTGTTCTTAATTCATTGCACCGTCATAGATGGCGTTATTTTAATTTTAAAACTCATTTATCTCATTAAATATCAGTCCTATCAAAATTTTGTAAAGAATAAAACTTATCGGAAATCATTTTTAAAGAAACGTGTGTTATGTAACATTTTTCAAAAAAATCAATAATAAGCGAGATATTTCGATTTATTTAATTCAGGCCCCCTTATAACCCCCCTTTTAAATAAAGTATTTTGAATGCCATATAGCCTAAAATCTAAGTTACAACGAACTTAATTTATATTCCAATTTTCATATAAATCGGTTCAGCCATTATCGCGTGAAAAGGTAACAAACATACAGACAGACATACAAACAACAATTTCAAAAATGCAATTTTCGGTTTCAGGGTGGTTAATTATATATGTTAGGACCAATTATTTTTGGAAAATCAAAAATTACCAGAAAAATTTCGGCTACAGATTTATTATTAGTAAATCTGTGAGTTTAAATTCAAGACCTAACCGCATTATTCGTACATCTGCTGAAAAAGGATCGAAATAATAATAATAATAATAATAATAATAATAATAATAATAATAATAATAATAATACTTAACCTTTTAATGTTTCATGAGTAACATGTAGTATAATGCTCTTTTATGTTATACAACCGTTTTCCTCGTAATACTTGTGAACAAATCAGACATTTAATATTCTCATTCATATTGGCAGCAAAAAAATGCGTCCTCCCATCCTACTTGGAACTTTGGTTTTTGTAGAGGTACATGGTTTCTAGAGAGACATTGCAACGATACGCCACTCGCAGGTCAGAGACAAATACAAATGGAACGGAGTTTGACTCCAGTGAGTGAGAGGGTGGGGGTTGGGGGAGCAAGAGACATGCACAGCTATCATTGCGAGCCACAATGTGCTCGTGAGTTACATTTTCGCTACGCCTGCCTTAAACAAAAGTGAAAGAAGTGAAAAATTGTTGTTTTCTTGCATAATTAATAATGTCTAATCAAGCAGCACAAATTTACCCATTTTCTTTCATAGTAGTTTTCATATATCGCCTATGAAAGGAGGGGAGATACTTTATGACTATTGATTAGATTAGGTATAAAAGTGTTAGAAAATACTGCGTTCCAATAGTGTGGGTCGCGATCACCTGAGGGTTCCTGTAAAGATCTAAGGGAGCTCGCGAAATGATTTACAAATTGAAACAAAACCTTCTTATTAACGTACATTAATTTTTTTATTAAGAAACATAAACAACACAAAATAAAAAACATGTTTCAATATTTATAGAGTAAAAAAGTAATTAATACGACTATTTCGTTTATATGACGTCATTCCATTTTCGGCCAATGAAGTGTAATGAAATTTTGAATTCCAAGAAATCAGTCGTACATCGCGATAATTTCTGCAGCTTGATTTATCACTTCAATTTATCGCATGGTCGTTATTTTGTTTAGTCAGTGTCGCCAACTGTTTCTACGTAAATCGATGAGCATGAATCCATTGTACTAAATAAAGTGCGAAATCCTACTTTCACATCTACTTCATGGGTGAGGTAAGTTATTTGTATTGCTGTAGGCCTATTTGGCTTTTGAAGGTCATTATTTATGCATTTTATACTGGATTGAAATGTCTAATTACTTCTAAAAAATTGAGCCATATTAACAACGCTTAACGTCATTATTGTATCATGCGTGCAATGTGACAATTCATACTTAAATGAAAGTAAAGAACAGTCGCCATATTTGCAGCAAATTGCTGCATCGTCTTTGAAGTATGCAAAGTAGATGGAAACTGTTACGCGCTAGTCAACTGTTGTGGTCGCCTTTGAGAAATGTTAACAGCGAATGTGTTGATTGCGCCTTTGTGTTTCTCATTTCTCTTAAACATTGTCGCCATGCTGTTACCATGGTTATCGGTTTTCTTTTATCTGCCTCGTTTCTCGTGAGTCATGGTTGTCTGGCGACGCCAGCGCCAAGCGGAGTGCAGTGTAATGATCCCGTAACAGGAGTTCTATAACCAGTTACACAACTCACCGGATTAATGAACGAGCTCTGCTTGTCGAGACGTCAGCTTTGATAGTGGAATCAATCTTTCTCGTTCATTGTAGCTAAGGCTAATTTTTTATGTTAGAGATTTGATTCAACAGAGTGATCGGGTTTTATTTGTGAAAATAAAATAAATACATAAATAAAACAGGGAAATGGAAATATAAATATTGGAGATTTATCCTTCGAAGAGGTGGAAAAATTCAAATATCTTGGAGCAACAGTAACAAATATAAATGACACTCTGGAGGAAATTAAACGCAGAATAAATATGGGAAATGCGTGTTATTATTCGGTTGAGAAGCTCTTATCATCCAGTCTGCTGTCCAAAAATCTGAAAGTTAGAATTTATAAAACAGTTATATTACCGGTTCTTCTATATGGTTGTGAAACTTGGACTCTCACTCTGAGAGAGGAACATAGGTTAAGGGTGTTTGAGAATAAGGTGCTTAGGAAAATATTTGGGGCTAAGCGGGATGAAGTTACAGGAGAATGGAGAAAGTTACATAACACAGAACTGCATGCATTGTATTCTTCACCTGACATAATTAGGAACTTGAAATCCAGACGTTTGAGATGGGCAGGGCATGTAGCACGTATGGGCGAATCCAGAAATGCATATAGAGTGTTAGTTGGGAGACCGGAGGGAAAAAGACCTTTAGGGAGGCCGAGACGTAGATGGGAGGATAATATTAAAATGGATTTGAGGGAGGTGGGGTATGATGATAGAGACTGGCTTAATCTTGCACAGGATAGGGGCCGATGGCGGGCTTATGTGAGGGCGGCAATGAACCTTCGGGTTCCTTAAAAGCCATTTGTAAGTAAGTAAGTAAATAAAACAGGAAGGGCGAGAAGACATATGCAGAGATAGAGAGAAGAAAAAAAGAGAGAGGAGTAAAAGAGAAACGATGTGAGGAAAGAAGTAAAAAGGATACAAACGAAAGAAAGAGGGGAGAAAAGAGAAAAGAAATGAAAGAAAAGAAAGCGAAATAAATCTATACTAATAATAAATCTGTAGCCGAAATTTTTCTTGTACTTTTCGATTTTCCAAAAATAATTGGTCCTAACATATATAATTAACCACCCTCAAACCGAAAATCGCTTTTTTGAAATTTTTGTTTGTATGTCTGTCTGTATGTTTGTTACCTTTTCACGGGATAATGGATGAACGGATTTCGATGAAAATTGGAATATAAATTATGTTCGTTGTAACTTAAATTTCAGGCTATATGGCATTCAAAATACATTTAAAAGGGGGGTTATAAGGGGGCCTGAATTAAATAAATCGAAATATCTCGCTTATTATTGATTTTTGTGAAAAATGTTACATAACAAAAGTTTCTTTAAAAATAATTTGCGATAAGTTTTATTCCTTGAAAAAGTTTGATAGGACTGATATTTAATGAGATAAATGAGTTTTAAAATTAAAATAACTGCCATCTAAGGCCGTATAATGAAATAAAAAACAAATGACTTCGTCTATAAGGGGCTTTGGACAGCAACAATCGAAAGCTATGTTTGTATGAAGTAATATCGGAAGCTAAATTAACCGATTTGTATAATTAATTATTATTTCACCATTGGAAAGTGTAGTTTCTCTAGATGGACATAATGCTATAATGTTATTACAGTAACTTCTGATATAATATATGTAATGTAATATTATATAATATAATTTAAGTTATTTGAAGGGTTCAGAACCATAGTGCGCCAAACGCCATTTACTGAATACGTGGAAAACAAGGGTTAAAATTAAGTTATTACCATAATTCAATGGAAACCTATAACAAGTAAAACAAAGTATACACATTAAATCTAAATGATGTCAATGTTCATTAAACTATGGTTGCATGTAATAAAAATTAGAAACATGTTACAGGAATTGTCATTGCACCAAATGAGTGGTCTCTGGACCAAAATGATCGCATTTTAATTATTTGGATGCAATTTAAATTAAGTAACATATTAAACCAATTATCCTTCTATCAAACACGAATGTTCCCTGGATCAAATGTCCTATTTTAATTATGTAATTACTTTATATTTATTTCTAACGGGTGCAGCGGAGCGCACGGGTACGACTAGTAAGTAAATAAACAAATAAATGGTAAAGGAGAAAAGAACATAATTACAAAAAGAATACATTCAGAGAGAGAGAGGGGGGGGGGATAAACGAAGAGAAGCGAATAGCAGCATTTGAAATGTGAATATGTAAAAGAATGAAGCGTGTGAAATGGACAGACAGAAAAAGAAATGTTGCTGCGTTGGAAAGAGTGGATGAAGAAAGAATGATGCTGAAACTGATCAGGAAGAGAAAAAGGGCTTGGTTGGGTCGCTGGCTGAGACGAAACTGAAGGATGCACTGGAAGGAATGGTATAGTTCGGAGCAGAAGATGATGTCAGATGATGGACAACATTAAGATAAGTATATGGATCATATGCGGAGACTAAGAGGAAGGCAGAAGATAGAAGATTGGAGAATGCTGGGTTTGCCTCGGGGGTAGAACACTTATGTATTATTATTATTATCATCATCATCATCATCATCATCATCATCATCTATCCTTATACTGCTTTTTTGAGGCTTGAAAAATAAATAACTGTATATCCGAAAGAAAATTAGTTAATAATGGAGTTCGACAAGGTTGTCCACTACCACCAATTTTATTTAATATTGATATAAGTGAAATTATTTTAAAATGGAACCAAATCTACACGTCAGGAATCAAAATAACCAGTGCTCTAACATTAAACTTTTTCACTCAAAATGGCCTAAGATATCGTATTCTAAATTTGTTACCTTTCCTCGTGAGTCACCCTGTAGAATCTTCTATAAGTAACTGATTTACTGTAATTCCTCTCAAATGCTTGTAATTTCAGAAAAATTCTCAAACTATTTCTTACCTGACTACATCCAATTCATATCGTATCAAAATATATGAAAGAATTTCTCTTCATTCACACTTTGCCAACACTTGGAGGTACAAAGGGCAATCAATATATTTCCGGACTGCCCTGAATGTAGGCAACACACAGGACATAAGAAACGGACAAGTTATTTAGAACTAGGGAAACGCCTGGAATCTGTACTAAATGCATTACTTGAAAGACATAGAAGAAGACTGGCTATAAGGCGTATAAGAGATTCCAGGAAAAATCACAATAGGTTCTTGAACATGTTTGCACAAAATCACGTGTAGAAGCTCAGTTCTTAAAAGACAATCTGACGCTGTTTGATAGACTTACTCAACAGGCATGAAAGCAACGATCTTTAACAACACGTGGATGTATGTTTAACGATACAATAAATATAAGTTTGGAAATATATTGATTGCACCTTCTACTGTAGCTATTCTTGACTTGCATGGTATTCTTGTAACCATATTTATGCTCGTATTAAATAATAATAATTTGTGGTAAACTGAAGCTAAGGATTCTCAGTAAGGAATTTAGCCTGTGGCATAGCAAATGTTTGAATTCAAGTCCTTCCAAATTTCTTGATTAAATATGTCATTGCCCCGTTCATCAGCTGTGGGAAGGCCAATAACAAGTAGAGTGAAACCGCCTGTATTTTCGAACCTTAACCTATTTGAAGCAGCATTGTGTCGTGAATTCTCACGAAGTGAATTTTATGGTACCTTATAAATTGGCTAGGGTGTTCATACAACCATTTCAGTTCTCTCAGATAGGACGTGTTGAATTTTACAAGTATTTTGCAAGACAATGCAATGTTTTAAATTTTACAACACTTGCAATTCCTATGTCAAATTACGGAAGCGAAATGTGGGTCAAGGCGAAGAGACAATAAAAGAATATTCAAGCAGCGGAAAGGGTACTGAAAGAAGCAGAGATGCAATCACATAGGAACTTAGCTTCCTACTATATGCAGGTATATTACGAGGAAATTAATTCGACGAATTGATGAAAAGATCGTAGGGAAGACTATGATTCAAATTCATTGCTAGTGTTGGATAATATCTAAGCTATTCGTACTTAGCATTTGTATTGATGAACTTTAGCAATGATACCACTATTTATAACATTCTATCATCAGTTTTAAGATTAACAGGCTACCGGCGTAGCTCAGTCGGCTAAGGCGCTTGTCTGCCGATCAGGAGTTGCACTCTGACGTGGGTTCGATTCCCGCTTGGGCTGGTTGTGTTTTTTCCGAGGCTTTCCCCAAACGTAAGGCGAATATCAGGTAATCTATAGCGAATCCCACTGATTACGTATGTAAAAATGCTCAGATATTATTTATTCTCTTATACTTGTTGATAATTAATTTATTGCGTTATATTAAAGCTTATTTTGCAGTATCAACTCCTATTTTTCTATACATCTTGATTGCACAACTTTTAACACTATATCACTTCGGAATATGTATTATATAGCTTTCGAATGTTAAATATTATAGTACAGTAGTGACAAAAAAAGTCGGACCGACACTTGTAGCCGATTTCAGAGCCTTGTTTACTCCAGAGCACGATAGAAGTGGTTCGAATCCTGCCTGGGAAGGAAACTTTTTTTGTTCCTTATTCAAATTTATTCCCAATACTTTTAGATTGCAGCGATATTTTACTACTTAATTAACATATTATTCCCAGAACATGAATTTTACCAGCAATCGAAAAGTATTGGGAATGAATTTGAATAAGGAACAAAAAAAAAAGTTTCCTTCCCAGGCAGGATTCGAACCACGAAAGTCTTAGTTACCAGCCTGTCGTGCTCTGGAGTGAACAAGGCTCTGAAATCAGCTACAAGGATCGGTCTGTTGTTTTTGCCACTACTGTACATGGTTGACTAGTTTCAGCCTTTTATGGGCCATCTTCAGAACTAATTGGTGTTGGTCTTGGCGCATTTTGTTTGCGTTTCCTGTGAAGGTGTGTTTGTGTAATGTAATGTGGAGTCAAAGTGTGTGTGTACTGAAATTGAGTTGTGTGTTGAGAATTTCATTTGGATGTGTTTTTGTGTGTCTGTATATTTCGTATTATTCTAGTGTGTTTATTTTCTGGCTTTTTGGTTGAATATGTAGAATTTCCATGTCTGTGTTTATGTCACTGTAGGTGTGGTTAAGATTTGTGATGTGTTCTGAGTATGTGGAAGTGTTTTGTAATTTTTATGGCTGTGATGTGTTCTTTGGAACGTGTTTGAAATGATCTGCCTATCTGTCCTAGCTTGTTTTCCTTGCTTGAATACCATTTTCCGTAAATCATTACTATTATTATTGCATCAATAACTGCTGTATAATAATAATAATAATAATAATAATAATAATAATAATAATAATAATAATTTATTTTTAGTACAACATTAATCATAGTCTTTCGTTAATTCTTATATAATTGCAATGCAGTTTGGAGTAAAAATATATTTTGGAGGTACGTTAGCAAAAAAAATTGAATACTACTGAAATGGAACAAGAAAGTCAAGGAGTATGTATGTATGTATGTATGTATGTATGTATGTATGTATGTATGTATGTATGTATCCATTGCCTACCCACTTCACTTTACGTGTTTCGGGTTCCGCATATAAGTCAAAGACAGTAATAAATCGATCATAAGTGAACGGGCATTTAAGAGTTGTTAATTCATTATAAAAAGCGAATCTGATACAGCGTTAATACAAATTAATTTTATTTCCTAGAATATATATATATATATATATATATATATATATATATATCTCAAGAAAATGCAGTAAAAATTAATTAATAAATAAGTAAATAAATAAATAAATAAATAAAGGAATGTGCAGAAATTTGAACTGGACAAATGTAACTTTTCTTCTGAAAAGGAATTTTAAAATTTTACATATGTTTGGATCAAATTTCTGCACATTTAAAGGACAAAACTAAAATTCTTTCAATCACTTATTATCATAATACACTGCTGTCTTAAATTCGCTGAGCATATTGGGAATTAAATTAATGAATGTCTCAAAACACGATATGAAATATTTATTTATTTTGTTTATTTTGATGTACCGAAGTACATTTGATATTTCCATGCAGATATTCTGCTTTCTCTCTCTCATCAACGATATGAAATGTTTCATATAAATAGGGTGACCGGATGTCATGTTTTTATTCGGACATGTCCTTCTTTTTAGGCCTTTGTCCGGGGTCCGGCGGATTTTTAAAATGTCAAGAAATATCCTTTTCGTAACTTGTAGGCTATGCCTGATATTTTGAAATTATCTGATTTGACGCATTTTTCAAGTAATTTGGCTGTAGGTGGCAGCAACATCGACAGAATACTCTTTGCCAATGATCATAACTCGCTTTGCTCCTCCTTGTTATGGTCGTTGCTCACAGGTAGCTAGTAAATCGAGAGATCGATGTGCTAATGTAGATATGTATTTTGATAATATAGTTTCCTTGGCTTTCATATGTAGCTACCTGTAAAATCATTATTATTTTTATCATAATTATTTAGTAATAAAATATATATTAACATACTTTTAAGTATGATATAAGCCTAATTCTGCACTGTAATATAACAGATATTAACGTACTTTAAAGTATAAAATAGGCTTAAGCCTAAATCTAAGTACATATTTTCTGTCCTCTTTTTTTCGAACAATGTCTTCCATTTTTAAGCTTTGTGTCCTCTGTTTATCGATGTGAATCTGGTCATCGTACATATAAAACAATTTTTACCTCTAAAAGGAAGCAAAAACGAATTTATTGTATTAAATGTGTTTTTTTGTTTGAAATATCTCAAAGAATAACTCTCTGAAATTAATGACATTACTTACGGTTGACTCTGGTATAATATCTTCTTCGTCTGCCTGACAAGTGTTAGGCCACAAGGCCTGTTACGGTCTCACATAAAATTTTCACGCCATCTCTTAGCAGGACGACCCACAGATCTTTGGCCATAGCATATGGTACATAATAATTATAAATAATATGGAAATAATATGGAAAATAGTAAATGATAGCGATATACATGTTTAAGATCCTAACCCCTTAATCTGACTTCGCATACATTAAGTTCCTATCTCAAAATGTTTAGTAGAATGTCTCCTATTTCCTGTTTAATTTTTGCACGCTTTTAGTGAATCACTCTTTATAAACAAATGCACGTGACACAGTTTTGTTATTAGCTTTCTGCTGCAGCTACCACGAGACCATTCTGAAGTGAAACAATAGTCCTATATTGCGATATTAAATTCACATAATCGTTCTTATCAGCACAAATTTATACCGGAAATAAAAATTGTAAACAAGCATGTCTTTGTCCCGGCAACAGCTTGCAAGACATAGCTTAGCTTAAGGCAGATAGGGAATCAATCGTGACCTGAGTGATACAAAAATGTATTCTTCACTATAAGGTTTCGTTCGAGAGCTGGCCTGGTTTCAGTTGCGTGTATAAATATTAGACGTTCAACTACCTTATTAAATTCTGGTTTTTGCTTATCCTGTCAGATTTTTGTTGACACATATATTGACAGCGTTGAAGAAGATTTAAAACTGTCTGGCCCAATAAATTATGCGAGATACTTATGTAATAATTGCTACAGCATAACAGTGTTTAAGAACAAAACGTCTCCCTGCTGCTGAGATTAATTATAACATTACTTCGTTGAAAATGATCTGAAGTAAAAAGACTGGCAGTCGAGATCTAGGCAGACGAGTACCTGAACGGGGAAGTTACCTTGTGTGGGAGTGCAGAGTACAAAGCAACGTTGAAATAAATGACGGTGCACAAGGAAGCAGCAGCAGCAGGCTGTTGTGTAGGTAGACTGTACCGGTGAGCTCACGTCTGCTGGATGACGCACTCACAAGTAATACCAAGAACGAGATCACCGGTCTGCTGCCAGTAGGTCATGAGTGCACACCTCCTGTGCTGCCAGTCACGTTGATGATGATGCAATTATTATCATTAAACATTATATTTTAAATATTTTATTATATTCTGATGATTTAGTTGTTTGTTGTTTAATCAACTGTCCGAACACTGGTCTGAACCTCGTAAATAGGGAGCAGATGTTGTTGAAAAGTCATCCTATTTTTCACATTAGGACGTTGCCTCTTAATACAGAAATCCTTTCTATGTTAATATCAACGTAAAAAATAATTTATTATTTTGCATTTTTTGAGTTTTTCAACTCATAGGTCATTTTTATATTTCTTTCGGCATTTTTGGTCATTTTTAATACTTTGAAGAACTTTTAGATCATTTGGAATGCATTTTACTTTCTTCTTTACCAATGGGTCTGTTAAATCATTTTCTAAGCAAATAGGTCAGTAGTAATTTCCTTCTGAATAAGTGAATAACAGTGAAGTTTGACTTCTATAGTTTGGAACAAACTCTAAAGTCCATCCCTCATTCCACTGAAGACTTCACTTCACACAACAGAAGTAATATAAAATGGACAACAGCTTAGTTTAAGTGAGGGCTTTGACCGCTACTGTTCTTTTGTCGGTACGAGAGTGTCTTTAGAATTTGTTAGAAGGGGGGAAACTTTCACCGTGTCCTGAACAGGGCGTGGTTTGGAAGGGATGTCTACTGCAGTAGACAGTATTTTTAACACAAAGATTGCAAGAATGCACGCTGCGTCCACAATTTGTTTTGTAATTCACACTCCCTCATCTGGAAGATCTGGTAACAAAAGTAAAGCGCGGAAGGAGGAGACGGAGAATGAAGGCAGTGACATGGACCACTCCTGTAAGCCCTCATTAAAATCTATAGTTTTTCCTTAAAAACTCTATTTTGTTGCATGTTCCTTTCCTTCACCTTAGCCAAATACCAGGAAGTTGCCTCCTCTCTCCGAGATTTGCAGGGCAGTCATTGAAACAAGGTGACTAATTTTTAAGAAGTTGTGGTGCGAGTACGGTGAATAATATTTAAATGTCATTTTCTTTTAATTTTATGCCATTTTTCCATTAGTTTAAGGGCATTTTAATGATCATTTTAAGTAGATTTTTAGGTCACCAACATCCGACCCCTACTCATAAGTGATACCAACAAGGCACTACATATGAGGCAACTAAGCCAAGAGATAATTGCTAGGGAAGCCCGTTTCTTTCCCCCCCTCTATCACATACATCACCGACTAGCTACATATTACACTAATCACTCTTCAGATGGATATAAATAATAATTAAACTTGCGAATTGTAAATGAGGCAGTAGAGCAAGTGGATAGCTTTAAAATGCACCCACTCTTGACGTTATATGGACTCACATACAAACTGCGTGGAGAGAGATTCCCCCAGGTACATATCCACGCCCACTTTGATTCCATGCCGTCCACACCTGTGGAGTAACGGTCAGCGCGTCTGGCTGCGAAACCAGGTGGCCCGGGTTCGAATCCCGGTCGAGGCAAGTTACCTGGTTGAGGTTTTTTCCGGGGTTTTCCCTCAACCCAATAGGAGCAAATGCTGGGTAACTTTCGGTGCTGGACCCCGGACTCATTTCACCGGCATTATCACCTTCATATCATTCAGACGCTAAATAACCTAGATGTTGATATAGCGTCGTAAAATAACCCAATAAAATAAAATAAAAATTCCATGCCATGACGCGTAGAGGGTCTGATTGGAGAGTTCACACCATACTGAAATCTCACAGGTAATAGTAATAATAATAATAATCCGAGATACGACAGCCCATGAAGGACCATGACCGACCAGCCGGCTGCTGGCCTCACGTCCACATGCCGAAGCAGAGGTGGACGATCATCAAACCAGAATGGAGGTATCGTATGGTTAGTACAGCCCAGCTCATCCCCCCAGCCGTTATAGCTGGTTTTGAAACCGAATTTCGCTACCTATCGTAGCTCCCCAAGTGCATCACGATGCTGGGTGGGCACCGGTTCCATACACTGGCCGAAATTACATGAGAAAATTTATTCCCCCATGAGGACTCGAACCAGCGCGCATTCCATAAAGCGAGTCCTAGGCGGGATGTCTTAGATCACGACAGATCAAGTACAGTTCTGTAATTCTAATCATTTGTGTATTATTGTCATTAACCACATACTATTATTCTCGTAGTACATTTTCTTAGTTCTTTTCTCTTTTTAAACCAATGGGTACACCTCTCTAACAAAGATTTCAAATTTAAGATTCTAACACTTTTTATTTGGTGTTCAACATATAGTTGTTTTGTATTTAATGTTTCGAAGGTGTTGCCTTAAAGTAAAATTTCATTTGTGCGAGATCGTGCGTATTTGCTTGGTTTCCGCACAAAACCAATCCGCGGGAAGTCTAAAATTCCACATTCAGTATTCCCAACCTATCACACATAACAATTTCCCTCTTCTTACCGCTTAAGTGACATATTGATTTTACTGCTTTAGGCTTTTAACATATTATTTTTAGAGACGTTCAGTATAGTAATAATTATAAATTGTAAACTTACCACTGCAATTTCACCTAAATTGCACTGTTAATTATTGTTTTTAAATATTTTCAAAAATCAAGTAAACTCTACAACTCCACTAAAGTTACTGCATTCGTGATGCAAGTAACATTAAGGAAGCCGTGAAGAAATCAACAAGATTCCAGACTCATCATAGACTGGGGGAAAAAAAAAGACAGACGTATATCACGGCCTGCTGGAGTATAGTAAACACAGAAAACATTTTAAAGCAACAATGTTGAAGATAGGTATTTTTGTTTTGCAAATTTTCCGTCAGTGAACAGAAACCAAGATGGAGATTTCATTGCAACTAATTAGAAATTCCTCTTTCAGGTATGTAATAAACGATCTTCGCACAAAATAATGTACGATACACGAGCGGTATGTTTTCTTTCAATTCTCGGAAATTAAAAAAGCTCAAACACGTTTCGCTTTTTCAAACTTTTCCTCGAACATGAAAACTTCAACATACGGCTCTTGTAACGCATATTACTATTTTCTACGTCCACGTCGTCTTCAACGATTGCTAGTGTCACAAAGCAATTCATGCTATACCCCTATTACCGCTGATGCTACTGCTACCACCACCGCAATTACTGTTACTACTACATCAAATTTTATCCTTCACTCCTATTTTTTTTAATTTGTTTCGCAATGTTAAAATGTTCACACCACTGTGCATCCAAGTGAGATATCATTGATACATACCATGTATTATTGTACGAAGTTACTATCACACGGCAGAGCAACTGCATGCAGTTGGCATGGTTCCATATTTGAGGAACAGATTAGAATTCCCAACTTGTTACCCGTTACTGTGCGATCAATGTGGATGTGTTTATTGTTCAGAATTGTATTGTGATTAGAGCCCAGATGTATATCTTATATATAAAAGTCAATGTGGCTATGTAAAGCAAGGAGATGCACTATCACCTTTACTTTTTAACTTTGCTCTCTAGAGTATGCCATTAGGAAAGTCCAGGATAACAGAGAGGGTTTGGAATTGAACGGGTTACATCAGCTTCTTGTCTATGTGGATGACGGAAATATGTTAGGAGAAAATCGACAAACGATTAGGGAAAACAAGGGAATTTTACTTGAAGCAAGTAAAGAAATAAGTTTGGAAGTAAATCCTGAAAAGACAAAGTATATGATTATGTCTCGTGACGAGAGTATTTTACGAAATGGAAATATAAAAATTGCAAATTTGTCCTTTGAAGAGGTGGAAAAATTCAAATACCTGGGAGCAACAGTAACAAATATAAATGATACTCGGGAGGAAATAAAACACAATAAATATGGGATATGCCTGTTATTATTCGGTTGAGAAGCTTTTATCATCCAGTCTGTTGTAAAAAAATCTGAAAGCTAGAGTTTATAAAACAGTTATATTACCCCGGTTGTTCTATATGCTTGTGAAACTTGGACTCTCACTTTGAGAGAGGAACATAGGTTAAGGGTGTTTGAGAATAAGGTGCTTAGAAAAATATCTGGAGCTAAGAGGGATGAAGTTACATAACACAGAACTACACGCATTGTATTCTTTACCTGACATAATTAGGAACATTAAATCCAGACGTTTGAGATGGGCAGGGCATGTAGCACATATGAGCGAATCCAGAAATGCATATAGAGTATTAGTTGGGAGGCCTGAGGGAAAAAGACCTTTGGTGAGGCCGAGAGACGTAGATGGGAAGATAATATTAAAATGGATTTGAGGGAGATGAAATATGATGACAGAGAATGGATTAATCTTGCTCAGGATAGGGACCTATGGCGGGCTTATGCGAGGGCGGCAATGAACCTCCGGGGTCCTTAAAAGCCAGTAAGTAAGTATTATTTTTAAGTTAATACTTGCATACCGGTATGTATTTTTCTGTATGTGCTTTGATCCTGGTTGAGTGGAAGAGAAGCCCAGATAGCGTTGACTGTGCCAGAGAAAATAAAATTATTATTATTATTATTATTATTATTATTATTATTATTATTATTATTATTATTATTATTATTATCAGCGCCGCCGGTGTGCCGGAATTTTGTTCCACATGAGTTCATTTACATGCTAGTAAATCTACTGACATGAGCCTGTCGCATTTAAGCACATTTAAATGTCATCGACCTGGGCCGGTATCGAACTCTCAACCTCGGGAACAGAAGGCCAGTACTCTACCCGAGCCGATCCTTCACATAATACTTGGAGTATAGTGAGTCCCGGTGTAGGTTGAAATTCTGCTAATGTTTGATTGTTTTAAGGCCTTGCAATTGCTGACTGTTGTTTTAAGTGAAAACTGAACGTTATGTCAACCCCATGTAACGAAAATCGTGTCCTCTGTTGTCTGTTATCAAATGGAGAAATAGGGCAGAAATAAATCCTGAAAAAGGTTGTTCAGAGATCTAGTGGGCCTCTTCAAGCAAGATGAACTGAAGCGGATTTTATCTGGTTATAGGGTAAAGGTTGGTAAAATTGTGATACTAATAATATTATGATAGTATTTTTTGAGAATTTATTACAATTTTACTGAGCGAGAGAAGGACCGGTTTTGTGCAGAATCTTGTCCACGAACATACCCTTAATACGTTGACGCAAAAAAAACCGATCTTCCTCTCGCTCAGTAAAATTGTGAAAAAATTCTCAAAAAGAACTATCATAATATTATTAGTATCACAATATTATCAGCATTTACCCTACTAATATTTAGCATAGGAATCTGCTTTGCATAAAATCACAACTATTTAATATTCCTTGTTGCTGCTTAGTTGAATACTGTGAGATCGATTTCTGGTAAGGACGTATTCTTAGAACCTAATTTCATGCACCGTCAAACACAGGAAATGCTCAAGGCGTGGTGAGAAATGGACATGAAATTAATAGCTACTGCTTTTAATTTTTTATACACGACAAAAAAAATTAGAATGGAAAGTATTACGCAAGCACTTTATGTCTAATGGCACTATTTCCCTTGTGTATGTCACCCCCATTGTAATGCGCTGCCACTATATGGGTAGAAAGTGTGTCTTGTCATCAAACAGGAAGTGTTACTATAGCTACCGTGTGACCTCGTGCAAATGTATGTACACTAAGCAAATCCGTATTTACCACTCACTGTTATTCATACAATGATGTAGTCTTTTTTTTTTTTTTTTTTTTTTTTTTTTTAACTATCGTTACTATAGCAACTCTAGTATAAGTGAGTCAGAGAATTGTAAATCAAAGCTCTTTCGAAATAATATGACTACACACTCTCTAACATAGAATTCAAGGTTCACTCAGAAGTCAGACAGCTATCATTGTCTCACGAGAGAGTCCGGAATTCGATCCTAACACATACCGACAGCTGGACTTAGGCTGGTTTACATTCCTAGAGTAAATAGAATACTAAGTACGGCAAGTAGGAAAAAGTCGTGTTTATATCCTGGAGTGAACGATAGGAAAAATAGTAGGTAGAATGCTAGTGGTAATAGCTCCGGGGCCGGGTATTGAACCCGGGACGTTTGGCTGAGCACACCAACGCTCTACCGACTGAGCTGCCCAGAAACTCTGTGACTATGTGACTTAAATTTGTGGTTTCCTGTTACACAGATTTCTATAATACTAGTGGCTTGTGCAGCAAATACTGCAAACTGAGTCCATAAGAAGTTCAAATAAAAATTGTTCAGATTTATTTTCAATGAAGATTAGCAGATATTTTGAAAGTTATTTGCTTCCATAATAGTGAAACATACTCCCTTTGAATTTTTTTATGCCAAATACTTTTCCTTGAACCTATCCGTCTTCAGTTCTTGAGTTTCAATGCGAAATCGCAAGTGACAAGGACGGTCAGGGAGTTTTTCATATGGGAGTAATGTAGTAGCTATTTCAGGACATTACGGATTGTAGGTTTGTTATTTGAACAAAAGACTTAGCATCATGGTAAAGCTGCTGCATGTAGACTTTGAAATGTAGAGGGCAGAATCACCCTTTTACCACTAAGAGATCTTGGTTAGGTGATCAAGAACAGACTACAAAATCTTGTAGGCCTCTTATTTTATCACTAAGTAATACCTTTTGGTCTTTTCTTAGGAATTGTAATTTTTGCGCTTCCTTCAGACAATACTGAACTACCAAATATTGCTGGATTAATTTGTGTAATAATGAATGTTATCCCGTATATTTTCTGTAATATAGGCTGTTGTGAGAAATCTATTGCTGAGATGCGGAAAATGAGGCGAATGATATGTCAGAGTTGTAGAATCTTATATGCGCCCTAAATAAAATTGTCCATCGTAAATCGTTATCAGTTTGTGTTTCATTCGTTGCTGGTTGCGGGAAATAAACTTACTCATCACGGTAGCAAGAAGTGAAATGGCATGCTGTTTTCCCTACAACAAAATATGCTTGGCAGCGATCACAAATCTAATCGATTAAACCAAAGAAATATTAAATTAATTTTGATGTAGTTTAAACACGCAGCCAAAATAGGAAGCATGACTCAATTACTACTAAGGAAAGTTAGAGAATCAGACATGTAAATATCTATATCACACTGCCATTACATACATAGTATATGAAAAAGACCCACACTACTAAGATTAATAACTATAAAAGTATTTCATTTTTAATAACAATATTGTTACTTTACGTAAGTTTTATAGTTTTCAGTAACATATATATGTAGCTGTTACTCAGTAAATTATAGAAATGAAGATCTAATATAAAATATTCTTTCTCTGCGTCTACTTACTTAAAGCAAAAGCCCCAAAAAGTTTCATTTTCATATCATCAGTATAGCATTATGTGTTGCATTAACTATAATATTTCATCTTTAAAGGTAATAATGTCATCAAACATTCTTAAGTTTTGTAGTTCTTAATATCCAATACACAGCTGTACTCGGAAAACTACAAACCAGAGAATCAGACCTGTAAATTATTTTTTATACATTATCAAAAAATTACACATCGACATATTGGCATTATGGTGTGAAAGAATCTCAGCCATCTGAACTCTATGTCAGCAATCCTGTAGGTCATGGCCTTCGTGTAATGGTGTATTGTTTATTGTAGTATGTGTTTTGTTTTATTGTGAAATGCAATTAATTAGTTCTCAAAACTGACGAAAGATGGATTTTGGTAAATAGGAAAATTATGTAGGAAAATTGACTTTTCACTCAAAACTATTATTTTTCTGAAAAACTTTGGGTTCCAAGCTTCAAAATGAGGGGTCATTTGTTAAAATCTGTTCAGCCGTTTTCCCGTAATTTCCATTACCAGTTCAAATTATATATATATAGATACGTCACTGTTCGTTAACAGGATACCACAAATTTAAGTCAAAAAGAGCTTGGTGTGCACTCAATGCTGGGTCTCTGACGTCTTGTCAACCCACTTGAGGTCTGTGGATATAAAGGGAATAATTGAGCCGGGGTCTGGTAGAGTTCCTGGGTAGCTCAGTCGGTAGAGCATTGACGCGGTCAAAGGTCAGCACTCTACTGACTGCGCTACCCAGACCGACTACAGTTAGTTCAAAGTATAAAATATGCATAGCCCATTGCTGAAAATAAATAGAAAAGAAAACGTCTATGGGTTCCATGGATTGCAAGACGTGACAAGAAAAGTATCCATCAAAACTCACTAAAAGTAGGCACAATGCAAACACTTGAAAAATTATATAAATTATTTGAAAATGGATGACGATAATTTTCAGTTTGTCCAGACTTGTGCAGCCTTCCTGTACAGCAGTCATAATCTTCGCTATTTTTATGTGGCCAATTTCTGTTTTTGTAGTCCTTGTTTTGTGTTTTATAACATTTCATTTGCTTCATATTCTCATTATCAATATTTCGGTCGTAGTAAAAGTCCAATTTAGCCAAGACCACTTAGATTCAATGCCCATAAAACTTGTAAAATATTTTCCTTTTGAAAATAAAACATTAAAATATTTAAATTTAGAGCCTTACCTATATCTTACACCGTAAACAAATATTTCTGAAAAATACTTCTGTATAGAGGTTGTTCTGCGGGAGTTATAAATAGTTCCGAATCAGTGTTTGAATAAAAATGACAAAGAAACTGGAAGTGCTTGGGAAAGTCTGTTACAAAGCCACTTAGTTCAGCACTCGGCCCAACCCGGCGCCCCTTGATGTGGAACTGTGAATTAGCCGATATACCGCTGCGAGTTCTGTAGATGAAAAGCATGGCTAAATGAACAATTATATCTGTATATAATTCCGCGTAGGAATTCCTTTCGAGTTGTGGGTGAACTTTAAATCTCACGTACATATTTTTCTCCGTCTTCATCTTGGGAAAGTTAAAAAATTCTTTTGAGCCAGCCCTGTACCGGTGGAAGATTGTTGTTAAAAGGAATGGTTTAATTAAGGATGAAATTAACAAGTTTTTAGATTAGACAAGACAAGAAAACACCGACTTTGCGGGGCGTTACGCTTGCCTGCAGGCGAACGTGTTAAGATAACCCATTAGATATAATTGCGTGAGGTCTAACTTCCAGGAACAGGGTGTAACCTGAATTGCAATTGTTTCAGAAACTCCTGTTGCTATGATAGACCATTTCATTACCGTTGAGTGGTTTGGATGCAACCAGAATCAGATTTTCATTGTTTTACAACATTTCATCATCATCATCATCATCATCATCATCATCATCATCATCATCATCAGATGTTATTCAAGTTGTAAGTTAGGAGTAAGCTAGAGTATGCGTCTGTAATATGGTCACCTCAGTTCCAGTCCCATCAGATGCAAATAGAAAGGATACAGAAAAGATTTTTACGTTATTTATATTTTAAAAAACATCACGTGTCGTCTTATGACAAGCAAATTTCATATAATCAGTTACTTTTTGAATTTAATTATAAAACTTTAAAATCTCGACTATTAATAAATAGTCAAATTTTACTCTATAAGACTGTTAACGGTGTATTGAATAATTGTGATTTTCTTCAATTCCTTCAATTCAATGTAAAAAGAACAGAATTACGTTATAGGCAACCTTTTATTATTCCCATTCCTAGAACTGTTTTCTTCAAGAACTCTCCATTGTTTGTTATGTGTACCTAATACTTACAACTCTCTGTCTTTAAACTGTGATTCTCAATTAGATTTCAGTTTAACAGTTGAAAATTTTCATACAATATTAAAAAGAATTGTATTTCCTTAGATATTTAAATTATGAAGAAGTGTATTATAATGTTTTTACTCTAGTTTTTAAATAATTCTCGTTTGTTTTGTTTTTTTCTTATTATGTATTTTGTGTATGTATCTATGTAACCCACCTGTAATTGGAAGCCTGCTTCTGTTGGTGGTGGATTTAAATAAATAAATAATTAAATAATATTAATGTATTCGCCTGTACATGGAGAATTCCGAGATTTGATCCCCGTAGGAAATTGAGGATCTATTTTTTTCCGACATGAACCTTGTTTTTGTTTCTTGCTGATGTCTTGACTTAAGACTTAATTAGGTCCTTATGGAAGGGTGACCACGTGATTAGAAAATCTCACAGCCTGTGAATGTCAATATTGATTCATAATCCTACGAGTGAAGACGAAATGGACGGTAACAATCCAGTTGTTGACGTTTATTATGCGTTATCCATTTATCTTTGTACTGCATTGAATGTATGCGTGTATTCCTGATTTTCTTCATCCTAAACACGTTAACATTTTCTCTAGCTAAAGTACGCTCTTACGTTTATGATCTTTTAAAATTCTCATCTTCGAACTTTTCCTGATTTCATCTACATAAGTCATCAATGTGTCGATAATCTACCACTCTTCTTTTCAGTTGTGGATTGCGTTTTGAGATTTGCCAAATAATTAATCGCACGGTTCTACTTTTGCATAACATTATTTTTTTTTCACAACCATATTGATTATATTTATAACCATGCAATAAGAATGTTAGGAATAATTGGGTCAATTACTTATTCTTTTTCAACACCTGACTCTCTTTTAATACTATACTATACATTAATGGCAGACTATGCTTACAACACATTTTAAAATAAAAGGGAGAAACATTGATACACTGTTGTTTGCTGACGACCAGATCTGAATTGAAGATTCGGAAGATAATTTACAAAGAGCCATACTTACTTACTGGCTTTTAAGGAACCCGGAGGTTCATTGCCGCCCTCACATAAGCCCGCCATTGGTCCCTATCCTGTGCAAGATTAATCCAGTCTCTACCATCATATCCTACCTCCCTCAAATCCATTTTAATATTATCTTCCCATCTACGTCTCGGGCTCCCCAAAGGTCTTTTTCCCTCCGGCCTCCCAACTAACACTCTATATGCATTTCTGGATTCGCCCATACGTGCTACATGTCCTTCCCATCTCAAACGTCTGGATTTTATGTTCCTAATTATGTCAGGTGAAGTATACAATGCGTGCAGCTCTGCGTTGTGTAACTTTCTCCATTCTCCTGTAACTTCATCCCTCTTAGCCCCAAATATTTCCTAAGAACCTTATTCTCAAACACCCTTAATCTTTGTTCCTCTCTCAAAGTGAGAGTCCAAGTTTCACAACCATACAGAACAACCGGTAATATAACTGTTTAACAAAGAGCCATACATGAATTAAATAATATTACAAGTGAATATAATCTTCAAATCTCATATGAAAAAACGAAAATAATGGCTCTTAAAGGAAGAGATCTGTTAAGGCAAAAATTTGCATAAATAATAAGCCCATCCAACAACAAAGTTATTTTAATTATCTTGGTTACATTGTGTCATATACCGGCAATAGAGATGTGCAAAATAAATTAAACAAATTCCAAACACTATGTGGTACAATAAAAAGAACTTTTAAAAATTGTAATAGAGCAACACTGTTAAAACTTTACAAAGTAATGGCGATCCCAACCTTGCTTTATGGGTGTGAAAGTTGGGTCCTGACTATCTCACAACAGAAGAAAATAGAGGCCGCTGAGATGAAATTTTTGAGACAGGTGGCAGGTTATAGACTCATAGATAAAAAGAGAAATGAAGATATTAGAAAAGAATTGGAAATTCAGAGTCTAAATGAAACAATCATTGAATACAGACAAAGATGGCAAGATCATATACAAAGAATGGATGAAGATCGTACACCACAAATAATAAATAAGTATAAACCTGTAGGTAGAAGAAATGTCGGCAGGCCACGGATGAGATGGTGGGATCAGTTTTCTTGAAGACGGAACGAGCCACAAGGCTTATGCCATGATGATGATGATGATGATGATGATGATGATGATGATGATGATGATGATGATGATGATGATGATGATGATGATGACTATACATTAATGAAATCGAAACTCGAATATACATCTGTAGTTTGGAACTCTATTACTGGTTCTGATTCGGCAAAACTTAAAAATATTCAAAGGAAATTTATTTCATTATGTTCGTACAGATTTCTGCCTAATAACTCTGGGTATAACTATGATAAAAATGTGAGCACTTTAAATGTCGAAGCCTGTATGCCAGACGTCATGATCTCGATTACTTATTCTTATGTAAGGTCCTAAATGGTAACATTAATTGCCAATCTTTCTTAAACAGTGTCAGCCTTCGTATTCCTATGAAGGACATGAGACATCACAAACTCTTCTATATTAGAAATTCTAAACCTTCCTCGCCGGTCTCCAGATGTATTAAACATGCTAACTTACATGTAGACGTACTAGTGGCTTGTGCAGCAAATACTGCTGCAAACTAAGTTCGTTAGACGTTCAAATAGAAATTTTTCAGATTTATTTTCAATGAAGAATACGGTCTTTTTGGTAGTTATTTGCTTCCATAATAATGAAACATACTCCCTCTGAATGGATTTTTTTTAGTCCAAATACTTTTTCTTGAACCTATCCAACTTCATTTTTTGAGTTTCAATGCTAAAACGCAAGTATCAATGTCAGGACAATAGCAGTAGCAATTTCAGGTCATTGTGGATTGTAGGCAAAAGTTAAAAAATGTCAGGTTTGCTAAGCTTTCGAACAATAGCATTTTCGTATAGCTGCTACATGTAGAACTTGAAATATAGAGCGTAAAATCATTTTATCCTACTAAGAGATCTTGCTGAAATGATCTGGAGACTACAAAATTTTCTAGGCCTCTTATTTTATCAGTAAGTAATACCTTTTTATCTTTCCTTAGGAACTGTAATTTTTGCGCTCTCTCGAGTCAACACTGAAGACAATGACACATATCAATATCTACACTACACCGCCATTAAGTATATGAAAAAGATGCAACCCCACTGGTTTAATAAATATAAAAATATTTGATTTTTAATAACGATATTATTATCTTTCTTAAGTTTTGTAGTTGTATATAGCAGTCACTCAGTAAATTATAGAAATGAAGATCTAAATTAAGATATTCTCTACATTTACTTACATAACCTCAAAACGTTTCACTTTCATGTCATCAATATAGCATCAATATTATGTACAATTAATAAAAAATAGACGCATCATGATATTAACTATAATAATATTTAATTTCTAATGGTAACAATGTCATCAAACCACCTCAAGTTTCGTAGATTTGAATATCCAATACACAGCTGTACTCAGAAAATTATACACTGCAGAATCAGCTTTTAATAATAAATTGAATTGAGCTCTAAATATGTCGGCAATCCTGCAGGTCATGGCCTTCGTGTAATAGCCTATTGTTTGTTGCAGTGTGTGTTTTGTTCTGAAATTCAATCAAGTCGGCCGTGATTGAATAAAATTAGTACTCAAAACTGACAACAGATGGATTTTGGAAAATAGGAAAATGATGTAGGAAAATTGACATTTCACTGAAAACTACTACTTTTCCGAAAAACTTTAGATGCCAGGCATGAAAATGAGGGGTCACTCATTAAAATCCGTTCAGCCGTTTTCCCGTAATTTCTATTACCAGTTCAAATTATATATATAGATTAGAACATGGCAATGTCTTTGCTAATGTTATTTGCATAATCCTTATACGCAAATTGGTAATACTTTTGTAAGAATCAACTCCTTTGCATAAAATATTATAGTATTATTTCTTGTAAATTAATCATTGTAATCTATGTTCTTAATTTTGTTATCTCAATTATTTAATTTGTACCATAGTTGTTCATTTCATTGTGTTAATTGTATCTCTGTTTTCAACCTTTATTGGCCAGTGGCTGTTGTCCAGCACATTTTTTTTTATTTTAGTAAGTTATTTTTCGACGCTTTATCAACGACTCAGGTTATTTAGCGTCTGAATGAGATGAAGATGATAATGCCGGTGAAATGAGTCCGGGGTCCAATACCGAAATCCAGCACATAAATATCAAGAAATAAATTATTATTATTATTATTATTATTATTATTATTATCATTATTTACAATAACTGAAGTATTACAAATATAAACGATCACATTTGCTCAAAAATATAAGTTCTAGGATAAATTCCTACTTCTCATAGGCCTAATGTAGGTAACAGCATGGGATACAAAGAACTATTATTGAAATATAAATAAGTAAATCAGTTTAAGTTGAAAAAAGAGGAAATTAAAAAGAAAAACTTTAATACGAATCTTTACAAGAAGCTTCCCTGATTCAGGCATTTTTTTTTTTATCTTTTATTGCGTAAATTTCTAGCACGGAAAGCGTGCATCGAGAGTTTAAGTAAGAAAACCCGCTCTTCTCTGGGTGATGTCTACATACACAGGGTGGAAGTGTAATAATTCTGCAGATTGAAAGGATCGTTAGAGTACACTTACATGAATAGAAAACCTATATTACGTTTCGTGATTAAGTGCACGGTTAATTAGAAAATTGAGGTGGAAGTTTTAGCAGTCTGGCAACATCGCCGCTAACACACTGCACTTTCTTCTCCTAATACAGATGTAAAAGGTCAACGAACTCTGGTCTGTCTTCCTAGGTGAATTACTTTCGATCTCCCTCTATGTGTACAGTCTGGTCGGATTGTTCAAGGCTTGAAATTAGTGGTTTTAAAATTAAATTGACACGAAAACCGTCCAGGCAATTGAAATAAGCCAGAGGGATAAAGGATTATTTGTTCGATTTTCTATCGATATGGAGAAAAATTACGATACTATTCTCAATAGTTACGGAATGAGAAGACTTTTTTTTTCTGAGAAAAGTATGAACTTTCCACCAATATGATATTACACTTTTTTGTTACATGCAACATGAGTTATTCGCTCTGAAAACCTATATTCCACTTTCATATAATTTATTGTGTGTTTAGCGTAGTGCATTTCATGTTCTTTGAATAGGGATATCCTGAACTAGCACCAATAGATAACGCGCGTATGCTTTGAGGGATGCGCTTTGCGTGTGCATTTGTTTTCCGGTATATAAACATTGAGGATTTACATAGTGCATTAGTACATTAAATGAATCGCTCCATACAGAAAGGGCTTTAGTCCATTAGACCTAGTTTTGAGAAAACTAAAGAAAACATTCTGTAAATGCCTACTCTATTCCTTTCTGCATAGAACTCTGAGCCTGACGCTTCAGTTTCAATCTTTCCAAGCATTGGACTGAATACCTTTCTGCACAGGCCGATGGAGCCACCCATAAAGATATGATTTCCATCTATATCTCGTTTTTTTAAATTTGTGACTGAAGCCCTTTCTGTATGGACCGATTTAAATACTCTTAAAAACAACTCAAAATGGCAAATTTTTGTTGTATTCCTATATGTAAAACCAGGGAAAGCCTTTTGTCTTAATTCAGATCCCGAAATATTCTGAATATGTGCTTTGAACCTTAAAAATTTAACTAATGAAATTGCGCCTCGAAAGTGTTAGCAATTAAACAAAAATAATTACTTCAAGCCTTCAAGTAAGGAATTGCTGGCTACAGTTTGATTTTGGAAGAGGGAAAAGTAAATTAATAAAAACATATGCAATCTCGCAGCAAGCTAAGTTAGCTTATATTATATTCTGTATTTCTAGGAGTCTCCGAAGTTTTACGCCTGCAGTAAACTCTCGATTAACTGAGATGTTAATTATCCACGATAGTGAAAGCCATTTCGTGAATAATGTTTTTAATGTGCTGTAGACTAATTATTAAAACCATGTTTTTACTTTGGATTTTCAAAATCGTCCTGCGTAGTATTCAAAACTGCATGTTCTTAACCTACAAAACACAGGAATAATCGTGATACTACTGCGATCATATTATATCATCTTATCAAACATTGCAGTTACTCTTTCTGCAACTAGAGGAAAAAAAAATACGAGGAATTCAATCTCGATAGTCCCCTCCCTATAAAAACACACATTGGTAGCTGCGTATCCTGTTTTTAGCGTACGGTAACTTACAATACTATTGATCAATGAGGTAATATTTACTTTCGACAAAGTTCCTATTTTATTTATTTATTTATGCTCGACCATGCCGAAATGTACTAATTATACACCTGGTAGCAGTCTTTTAATGCATGTGATTAAAGTACACCTACTCATTAAAGTACAGGTCTTCAGCCAATGATAACTCAGCTTACATGTGTTCAGCCAATGACAAGTCAGCTTTGTACCGTTATAAAACCGCAAGTATCGATTATTCTCGGATATGCAATCGAAAGAGAATTAGCGAAAAGTCACGGAGGCTGGAAATCCAATACTGTCGCAGAAGGTTATGTTCTGTTACTATAATAATTAGCGTTAATTGTAAATGATATTCAAATAAATTCAATTTGTCATCTCGTTTTTCAATGTCGAATTCAATAATCAAGGTTATAATATTATCAAGTTTAACGGGACTACGTCAAGGTCAATGACATTAATGTTCCTCGGAAAAAATCAATACTTTCGCGTCTGCGCACATCTCACAATTCACGACCTAGAACAAGGTCACTTCCGATCTTGTCAGATACAAATAAAATGTATATATCTGAATACCGGTAATTTCAAGTTAGAAATATGGTCGAGCATAAAAAGTCGTATGAAACTCGCCTATAATGGTAATTAAGAAGCTTGTATGAAAATTATGAAACTCGCTTGCGCTCGTTTCATAAATATCCATACTCGATTCTTAATTACTATCATTATAGGCTCGTTGCATAATGTACTATTTTATTCGTGCATCTCGTTCTCAAAGTTCTCGTTTAGGTTCATGAATATTCAATTTACTCGTATCTATATTCTACATTGGTACTGCAGATTTCCTCATCCATCGCTCAGTATTATACAAGTTTACGCTATTATTTATTGTAAATTAAATTATGAGGTAAGAAAATACTCAATTATATTAAATTACACTAGGTTATACAAAATAATTATAAATATAATTTTGACACACACAGAAAACAAGCGGGAGAACGTAATCAGCTGCAGCATATGACACAATATAGCCCTACAACATGTGCCGCATGGAACGCTCCTGTCATCTAACGGTAAAACTTCGCATAAGATATCCCTATTATGAAAGCACTGCACCTGTCTATATACAGACATGGACAAATTATTAACAATATTGACGATTTTTATGATATTTTGTTTACAAAATTTGACTTTTCAATTTAGACTACAGTTGACAATTTTGGATATTTCCATCATTACAGTAGAGAGAAATATGCAAAAATGTCAACTGTAGTTTAAATTGAGGAGTCAAGTTTTGTAAAAATATATAATAAAAATCTTCAATTTTGCTAATAATTTGTAAATTAGCAAAAATGTCAACTGCATTGAAGAGTCAAATTTTGTAAAAATATAAAACAAAAATCTTCAGTTTTGCTAATAATTTGGAAATATCCAAAATGTCAGCTGTAGTCCAAATTGAAGAATCGAATTTTGTAAAAATATACAATAAAAATCTTCAATTTTGCTAATAATTTGGAAATACACAAAAATGTCAACTGTAGTCTAAATTGAAGAATCATATTTTGTAAAAATATATAATAAAAATGTTCAATTTTGCTAATAATTTGTCCACGTCTGTATTAGTAGAACTTCTCTTCAGGCTTCATATGAGTGAATAGTGAAATACTCTCCACAAAAGCAAACTGCTGTATCGGTACATGTTTGTAAAAAGATACTTCTGATCGATGTTTCCATGAGTGTTACGGTATGAAAATCGGGTACATCAGCTAATCGTGTGGCAATATATGAAAGTGACGCAGCAGTGAAACATACTGTTTTTGAGTGCAAAAAGGTTCAGCTCTCATATAAACGCACTGTTAGTAGTATCAAGGACCCTTCGGAACGGGTTCAATTTCATCTCAATATAAACATTGCGGTCGTGTTGTTTGCAATCAGAGCGAACACACTGAAGTATTGTCTTACATTTCGCATTGCCATGGTGATGAGCTCAACAGCCTTTATAAAGAACTCATGCATAAATAGAAAAAGTTTGCCCTCTGGCGACGTACTGCTGGAGCACGGGCACAGCATTCTACAGACTCGGGTTCGATCTTGGTCGTTGACTGGAATAGCTTGTAGTAAGTAGTATTGCAACATGAGGGATTTTTTTTGGCATTCTTTAATTTCTTTTAATGTTTAAAATTTATTTCTGTTCACACTGAATAATTTTCATTCCACACTGTAGGTACGTAACAGAAAGCCACAATTTAAGGCACACAGTATTGTGTGCACTCAAAGTTTGGTTTCTGGCGTCTTGTCAGCCCATTCGAGTTGTGTGAATATAAAGGGAAGAATTGTGACGGTGTCGTGTATAGTTCCTGGGGTAGCTCAGTCGGTAGAGCATTCGTGCGCTAAGCGAAGGGTCCCGGGATTGATACCCGGGCCAGGTCGATGGCATTTAAGTGTGCTTAAATGCGACAGGCTCATGTCAGTAGATTTACTGGCATGTAAAAGAACTGCGGAACAAAATTGCGGCACATTCGGCGACGCTGATATAACCTCTGCAGTTGCGAGCGTCGTTAAATAAAACATAACATTGATAGCCGGCCTCCGAACTATTTTTCTCTTGAAATTATTCAAACCTGCTTCACAGGGAACTTCTACGTAAAAACTAGATTTGCATCTGTTTACACTGCTTGTTTAATAGTTCATAATAGTTTTTGAGATTAGCTAAGTCTATGTAAGTTATTTTTGTTTCTTCGCTGTTTCTTTTGCTTTACCTGGTCATTTTTTCCGAAGTTTTTCCCAGCTGTACGTGCAAAGTCTCATTTCGTCAAAATATCACTGGCTATCACCAATTTCACAGACACTGCACAAACTCGCAGTTGATTACAATGTTAAATAACCGATAAAAAGTCACTTTTTCTTAAATGCTTGCAACGAATTAGCATTAGGCTATATAATTACTAAATATACAGGGTGGAAGTCAAATAATCCTGCAGATTGAAAGAGACAATAGGGTATACTTAAATGAATTTAAAAAACTATATACGTTTTGTGATTAAATGAAGTTGGAAGTTTCAGTAATCTGGTAACATCGCCGCTAACACAGTCCCCTTTCTTCTAGTAATACAGATGCAAGATGTCAACGAACTCAGGTCGATCTCCCTACGAGAACTACCTCCCACTTTCCTCTCTGGCTACAACGTTGCAATAAGGTTGCATCGTTCGGTGGCTTGAAATTAGTAGTTTTTAAATTAAATTTACACGAAAACCGCCCGCGTTATTGAAACACACCAGAGGGATAAATAATTCTTTATTAGATTTTCTATCGATATGGACAAAAATCACTATCCTACTCGTAATAGTTACCGAAAAAGAGGGTGTTAAACATTTGGAGGAAAACAGAAAACATTTTTTTCTAAGGAAACTATGAACTTTCCATCGTAAGGTTGAAAGGCCGGAGGGAAAAAGACCTTTGGGGAAGCCGAGACGTAGATGGGAAGGTAATAATAAAATGGGTTTGAGGGAGATGGGATATGATGATAGAGAGTGGATTAATCTTGCTTAGGATAGGGACCAATGGCGGGCTTATGTGAGGGCGGTAATGAACCTCCAGGTTCCCTAAAAGCCAGTAAGTAAGTACAGGGACATCATTTTATTTTTACTAACATTTTTAATATTAACCTGTCTATACCTTTAGAGAACCGGAAACGCCGCTTGCTCCCCCCTCCAAGACTGGAGTTCGATGATACTGGCGTAAAACACAAATCACTCTACTAGGTATAGGAAGGAAGAAAAGTAATTCATCCATTTACGTAAACTAGGAAATATCGCGATTTTGAGTTTGATAATTTTCATTAGGTTTTTCTTTAATGAAAGTACAGTACTGTATTAAAAATAAGTGTTTTTACTCACGATGTGAGTTATCCATGCGAACGTATTCATTATGCGGTGTATATTATACTGTCTACAGCACATTAGCGTACAATATAGAGAAAGATGTTAAATTGAAAAATAATCATAATATGAATATTTAAACACAATTTTGAAAATGGTGGCCGTTCATTTCGATACAGGCTTCAGTTCTTTTGTGCATATTATCGCACTATAGACTACTGCATCTAATTCCAATTGCCAGTTTCGTCCTTCGTACTAGTAACTCATGTTGAAATAATTCTATACCTACTCTACGTACTGTTAATTCAATCTTCACTTCTGCCCGACCCGAAAATATAAAATTACTCAGACATGCTATCTACTGTCCGTCCAAGTGGTTATGCCGCATGATTGTAGAAAGGGAGGAAATCACGTGACAGTTAATTACTTAACGAGGCCCTTTTATTTCAGTTAAATTAAACAGCTGTATAATATTACGTAAACGTCCAATTCCTAAGAGAAATTAATGTTTTCAGAAAAGAGCTAAGACAGCCCAGCTATTACAGAGGGGCGAGCAGAAGCAGGTGGGGGAAATCGGGATGCGACGTAGGCAAACGGACAGTACCTGTGCGAAAATATGATTCAATATTGAAAGCTCTTTCGTCACTGGAAAACGCGAACATATTTCTGGAACGTACTATACTCAGTAACTCAGTACTGCTTACTATCTGCTGTCTTGGCTCTGTGTGGAGTTGGAACTTCATTAGTAGAAGAGGTGGGAGTGAAGTACATTCAAAAACTCAGGTACAATAAAAATTGAAGTAAAAATAAAATGATGTCCCTGTATAAACAATATATAAGTCAGTAGTGATTAGCTACATACCATGCTGTACAAACGTTTCTTAATTTACTGAAGCATTTATAAATTTTATTCTCGCATAAAACCTAGTAATATGTAAAGCAATAGTAGTAATAATAATAATAATAATAATAATAATAATAATAATAATAATAATACATTGCCGATATATGCACAAATCTTTCACGTGGAAGCGGCATTAAAATTGAGGATGGTTAGGCGTGCATAGTTTTGATGTAAAAGAGAAACCATTTCCTATTGCTGTGGTGGCTGGATCAACCATGACGCAGACCGCAAATCAGAGCGGAAAGCGGTCCGATGGAAAGCAGGGGCTGTCACCAAGCCCTCCCACGCCGTTCCAGATTATGAGCAGATTTGTCAAACAATCTACCGTTAAGAACTGCCATTGTTCGCCCAACGGATGCCATTACGGAGAAAAAAGAATCCTATTATACTGAAGAAAGAAAGCAAATCAAAGCTCGCTCACGCTCTCCCCCCCCCTCCACCGGCTATCACACCAGATCACTGAACTTTGACCAGGCACAGATGAATGTCATACTTCCATCAGGTGACACACTGCAATAATGGCAGTTCTGTGTTGACTGACCTTCCTCCAGTTATTCTTCTCCACCAAGGATGGATTTTAAAGAGCGTTAAAGTCCTCAGCATGGTTTTCTGTCCGGGAAGGAAGTAAAGTTGAGGGGCCTGTTTCTTAGATTTATGATGGACCTACGTGAAAGTAGAGATTGGCGGTAGCCACTTGCAATAGTATCATTATACAATCGACTGTAGTTTCTACAATCGATAGTTATAATCAAAACTGTCGATACTATCGATAGTCATTACAGAACGTTTTTGTTAATTGGTTATAAACTGAATATATTTCTGAATTAATATCCAACCACGTACTGAACTATTAATTTAATAATATACGGTACACTGAATTACATAGCTACCAATAACACACAATATCATAGTCTGTTCCCAATATTAGTCGTAAGTTTTTTTGTTTTTTAATGTGACCATTTCCACAAACGATTAGGGAAAACACGGAAATTCTACTTGAAGATAGGGTTGGAAGTAAATCCCAAAAAGACTAAGTATATGATTATGTCTCGTGACCAGAATATTGTACGAAATGGAACCATAAAAATTGGAGATTTATCCTTCGAAGAGGTGGAAAAATTCAAATATCTTGGAGCAACAGTAACAAATATAAATGGCACTCGGGAGGAAATTAAATGCAGAATAAATATGGGAAATGCCTGTTATTATTCGGTTGAGAAGCTTTTGTCATTAGTCTGCTGTCAAAAAATCTGAATGTTAGAATTTATAAAACAGTTATATTACCGGTTGTTCTGTATGGTTGTGAAACTTGGACTCTCACTTTGAGAGAGGAACATAGATTAAGGCTGTTTGAGAATTAGGTTCTTAGGAAAATATTTGGGGCTAAGAGGGATGAAGTTACAGGAGAATGGAGAAAGTTACGCAACGTAGAGCTGCACGCATTGTATTCTTCACCTGACATAATTAGGAACATTAAATCCAGACGTTTGAGATGGGCAGGACATGTAGCACGTATGGGCGAATCCAGAAATGCATATAGAGTGTTAGTTGGGAGGCCGGAGGGAAAAATACCTTTGGGGAGGCCGAGACGTAGATGGGAAGATAATATTAAAATGGATTTGAGGGAGGTGGGATATGATGGTAGAGACTGGATTAATCTTGCTCAGGATAGGGATCAATGGCGGGCTTATGTGAGGGCGGCAATGAACCTCCGGGTTCCTTAAAAGCCAGTAAGTAAGTAAGTAATGTGACCATTGCTCCATGGTTGTTTCCCATAAAAATTCATTTCCATGGCTTTTAATAGATTTCGAAAAGGCATATAACTCGGTTAAGAGACCAAATTTTTATAATATTCTTATTGAATTTGGTATTCCCAAGTAGCTAGCTAAATTAATTAAAATGTGTCTCAGTGAAACGTACAGCACAGTCCCTACAGGTCAGTTTCCGTCTGATGTTTTTTCAATTCACTGCGGGCTAAAGCAAGGAGATGCACTATCACTTTTACTTTTTAACTTTACTCTAGAATATGCCATTAAGTAAGTTCAGGATAACGGACAGGGTTTGGAATTGAACGGGTTACATCAACTGCTCGTTTATGCGGATGACGTGAATATGTTAGGAGAAAATCCACAAACGATTAGGGAAAACACGGGAATTTTACTGGAAGCAAGTAAAGAGATAGGTTTGGAAGTAAATCCCGAAAAGCCAAAGTATATGATTATGTCTCGTGATCTGGACATAGTAGGAAATGGAAATATGAAAATTCGAAATTTATTCTTTGAAGAAGTAGAAAAATTCAAATGTACAAGAGCAACAGTAACAAATATAAATGACACTGGAGAGGAAATTAAAAACAGAACAAATATGCGAAATGCCTGCTATTATTCGGTTGAGAAGCTTTTATCATCCAGTCTGGTCTCAAAGATGCTGAAAGTTAGAATTTATAAAACAGTTACATTACCGGTTGTTCTGTATGTTTGTGAAACTTGTACTCTCACTTTGAGGGAGGAACAGAGATTAAGGTTGTTTGAGAATAAGGTTCTTAGGAAAATATTTGCGGGCTAAGATGAAGTTACAGGAGAATGGAAAAAGTTATACAATGCAGAACTGCACGCATTGTATTCTTCACTTGACATAATTAGGAACATTAAATCCAGACGTTTGAGATCGGCAAAGAATCTAGCAGGTATGGGTAAATCCAAAAATGTATATAGAGTTTTAGTTGGGAGACCTGAGGTAAAGAGACCTTTGGTGATACCGAGGCAAAGGGTAGAGTTATGTGAGTTGTTCATTTACGATTCAAAAGAATACTTGGAATCATAGACTATGAAAAGTTGTGAGTGAACCGTGATAGAATCATTCGTAATGTCTGATTGAATCGTTGGAATAGACTCTTGAAAAAGAATCGTGTTTCCCAGCTCCATTTTGAAAATATTAAAATATTACGACTGAATGCGCAGATTCCGTACCTCGTAGCTATAGAATCCACTCGCTACCTCTCGTGTAGTCCGGATTTGTGCGAGGCGGGCCTCTGACATCCCATGTATCGCGACGGTTCAGAAAAACCAAGGCTTTAGGAGTCCTCCTGTAACTTAATGCTGTATCCCTCCTGTAGAAACATAATTTGTGTCCTTATTTCGTGTTTGCCTTGTGTTTTAACGGTGACGAGGAAGATCCCCCTCTTGTGAGTGATATTGTTTCATTCTCTGCACTAGAATGAGGACGGAATGAGTGAAGGTTGATAATGATTTGTGTGGTAACAAGAACCATAACCTTCGTCATACTCCGTTTGCAACACGTTCTCTTTTTATGTTGCTGCAGACTCCGGTATCCTGGATCTTAGGTAAATCTTCGGTAAATCTGTTGACATTTGTAATCTAAGTCGCTACTTTGACCCGGTTTCGATGTCCTTTAGGAAGGTGTAAACACATCTGTGTTCTTGTCGCGTTTGTTCTGTGTGGACTTTGTAATGCTGCACGCCTGGCTATTCTGTCGTGCTACTTTACAATGTTAAATGTTGGTTCATAATTAGGGGCGCTATAATTTTTAGCCAGAAATGTGATAAGACAACAGAAGCTAAAAGCGGAACAAGTTCCACCGTTCAGTTTATCCTATCCCTCTCTTAACATATCTAAACATTATCTTAATCTCTCTGAAGTATGATAATATATCCTTTATAAAACTTTCTAGAGTTAAAACGTTAAAAGTATTAAAGGTAATGTACCTTTATGACATAGGTTCCCGTTTCAACACCGGTGTGTTGCCATCTTCAATGTCCTTCGAATTATTGCTGCTCCAGCTGGTCTTGATTTCCGGCTTTTGCTTTCGTCGGTGGTAGGGGTGGGGGTGTGTTGCTCTTATGGTGGGGGGGGATGGTTGTTTGTGTGTCGTACATTATGAGATCGAATAATGTATGTGTATTGAATTGTAATTGTGTATTAAGTATATGCTGTGGGTTTGTTATTGTGTGCTTGTACTGTATATTTCGTATTGTTCTAATATGTTTAACAGCGGACGTTTTGGTGCGACGTGTAGTGTTTCCATACCTGTTTCTATGATTTTGTAGTTGTGATTGTTGTTAGCAATATGTTCTGCGTAATTTGATGTTATGTATGGTTTAGTTATTTCTTTAATGTGTTCATTGTATCTTATTTTGAATGATCTTCCAGTCTGTCCTATGTAAAAATTTGGACAGCTATTGCATTTTAATTTGTAAACCCGGTTGAATTGTATTTATTTCTTTGTTTCATTTGATTATTTTAGATAGTTCTATATTGTGTTATTTGTTTTATGCTACGTTGTATATGAGTTTCCTGAATGGAGTTTGAATTTTGTATGTATTGGTATTGTGATATGTTAATGTCATGTATTTATTCTCGTGTGTTGTGTGTGTTGGTTTGTTATGTTTTTGCTTTTGCCATTTTTATTAGTGTGTCTATTATGCTAGGGTTGTATCCGTAGTATTGTGCTATATATTTTATTGTATTTAGTTTTTCAGTGTAGTTGCCATTGTTTATTGGTATATTAATTAATTTGTATGTTATTGTACGGAAAGCTGCATGTTTACGTTTTATGGGATTGTTTGATGAATTGTGTATGTGTGTTGTGGTTGTACTGGGTTTCCTGTAGGGTAAAGGTTGGTAAATTGTGATATGAGTAATATTGTGATAGTTATTTTTGAGAATTTTTTACAATTTTACTGATCGAGAGGAAGATCGGGTTTTTGCGTCAACGTATTAAGGAAATGTTCGTGGGCAAGTTTCTGCACAAAACCGGTCCTTCTCTCGCTCAGTAAAATTGTAATAAATTCTCAAAAAGAACTATCATAATATTACTTGTATCACAATATCACCAACTTTACCCTATATCTTAAATTTGTGTTTGTTGTTTGTTTTGGTTATAGTGTTGTCTAAGAAGTTTATAGTTTGGTTATGTTCTGTTTCTATTGTATACTTGAGGAAAGCAAACATCGGAAATCAAGACCAGCCAGAACAGCAGTAGTTAGAAGGAAAATAAAGATGACACTACACCGGTGTTGAAACGGGGCCCGTCTGTCACAAAGATGCATTACCGTCATTTCACATAACTATGGTCCTGGAACACAACTATTGTTCACGATACAATCATTCAAAGATCATTGTAGAAGTAACATAAACTGTTCGTAGATAGCTGCAATAACTTGATTACAAACTACAGTACAGAAAAAATATAGATAAACGAGGTACTACGTTATGGAGTACATAATTTGAATGAATGTATCGTGGACCATATTTGTGTTCCAGGACCATAGTTATGGGAAATGACGGTACCTTTTTTTTAAATTTCAACACTTTTAACGTTTTAACTCTGGAAAATTGTATAGTTTTGATCAAGTGTTGAAGTGAACAATAAAAAACAATGATATATTCTCCTCAAAGGAACACGATAGTTTTAATTATAATTACATGTAATTATTTTCATATTAGAACGAGACAAGATGAGATCTTACGTTAAAATGAAGGGACATTCAAAAGAGACGTATAGTCGTGTGGTTATGCGTATTCCCTACAAGAGCGAGGACAGAAAGGAACTATGGCCCCAGTTCTTCTATGTAAAAGAAGAAAAAGAAAATAGTAGTGGTGACATTTCTGCAAAATGTTCGTTAATTATCATACGGTCTGTGTAGCCTTCCATTTATCATATTCCTGGCAACACACAGTATATACGAAGGTGTTACATAGAATAACGAAGTGTGACGTTTGCAAAGTTGAGCGAGGTGATGCAGATAAGTGGGATGCGGCGGCACGGGGGTGTAGATCAAGCAGCCAGTCATGCACGGCCCGCGGGTTACGTGCTCGTTTCCAATGTTTTATTTGTACAAAAATCGTGTGCATGGGTTGAACAACTGGATGCACACGGTTGTTGACCCCGACTTTGAATATCTTCTCATTACGATTACGTCATACTGTGGCATCGTGTTTCAACTGTCACATTCAGGCCTCTCCTGATTTGTATTCGGAGATCCTGTGTTGTATTCCTGGTTATGACGTCAGATTTTCCATATGTTTAAGTTTCTCCCTTCAGATGTCGTGGTTCGTTTGTGATAGGCGCTGTTACTTTCTGCGAAAGGCTTATCAGTGCACAAAATCGTCATTGTGATCCTATCCCTGTCGTTTGTTTCACTGAATCTAAATAGGTTTTGTAATTGAATATCATGCAACCATTTTGCTACAGAGAAACTGTTTATATTTTTCAGTTCCTCACTGAATGGTTACAAAGCCCATATGGAGTTTCATTCCTTCACGTTCAGTTTTCTAAAAATGTTTTTTTTTCTTTCGAAATTCATGAAAATGTCTAAATACTGAAATATCTTTAGATAAATATTTTTTTTTCTGTTGCACTGTTGAAAATGGAATGAAAATTAATCAATCCAAAACTTTTGCTATTTTCTTGTCACGGAAAAATACTTTCCCAATATTTTATTCAACGCGGAAATGCAATGAGCGTTTTGGGTACTCTTCCCGAGTCCAGCCCTTTGGACGAACTCTTTCTCTTGTAAAGTTTTCAAATTTTCAGTTTCATGTTATTAAATTTAGAGTTAAAGAGGTTATAGCATAATAATATATAAATATTTAAAGAAAATAATCTTCCCTCAATGAGGGTGACCATAAAGATACAGAATAATTTAGAAAGACAGGAATTTTTAGTAAAAAAATTCAGAGAAATGCAAACCCAACAGAATCACCAATGGCCAAAATATAAATGGTAATGTAATATTTGGATTGAAGCCTTAAGAATATTCAACAGCATTTTTTGAATTTCAAAAAATCGGAGTCCGAGTGCTTTTAAAATATCACATGTGAATTAAGGGAGTGTACCACGTGCACCAAACAAAAGACCAGAAACACTCCACTGACTAGTGGGAAGGTTATATTTCTCACTTAGATAAGGGTTGCAGGACTCGTAAATGAATTTCTTCTCCTCATCAACGTGTTGTGCCTGCAGGGCATCCCTCTCGAACCGGATTGTAGGATCAAGAACTAATCCCTTAGATTGAGTCCTGTGGATGGCTACAATATCTGCTCTTCTGTTCGAATCTAAGGATGAAACGCAGTGGATCTCCTCGTATACTTCCCATCCACGAAGCTTGAGGACATCAGCAATACCGGTCCTGGCCTTATGGTGTCGATTGTTGTCCAGCAGCTCCGTTTTTCGACAGAATCCCAACACGTAACCAAGAGTTTCCGTCTCGTTGCAGCCGGGATGGCGACAACGGGTTGCGTTGAAACTTCTGCCTGGCACAGATCTAACCGCAGATAGATTGCTGGACATTTTAATTGCATTAATGTATTCTGAAATAGATAAATTTGCTTTTGATGACATCCAGGAATTTGCCTTGGAATACAGGATAACACCTTTGCCCTTATGAGGTAATTTACACCATGATTCAAAACTTCTGTTCCGCAAGATCTCCCTCAATTGTCGACCTTTAGTGTTGGGGGCAAAAGAAGACATTGATGTTTAGTCTACGTAGACTCAGTTGATGTTCAAGGTGCAGGTTCCTTACAAAGTTAAGATGCATATAATTAATACGGTGAAGACGATTATGTAATGTTGAATGCTGACCTCCCACTTTGCACAAAGAATTCCCAAACCTCGGACTTTTTTACTTGCGTATAACATTGAATTTGGCCTATCGGACATGGTATTATTCTCTTAACCCTTAAATTGGCAAAACTTCATTTCTCACACTAATTTATTAAACCGTGTCGGACTGTAAAGAAAACAACTATCGCAATGTCCATATTTTAGTATTTAGTATTTTTTTAATTAATCGACTTAAAAAACATAACACTGTTCTGTATTCAGGATCCTTGTGGTCACTCTCACTGGAGGACTGATAATTTAATCAAATCCTTCTCTCTTGTGTAATTTTGGTTATTTAATTTTCCTACCAATTTTTTCTAGTCTATTAAAATTATAGCATATATTAACCTGTTGTATCCTATAGGATACTTTGTGAATTTAAGGGTTAATAATGTCATAATTACTAGAAAAGATTGTGTTAGATATCTTGGTGTCTCACTTGATTCTAAATTATATTTCCATGATCATGTGCAATATATTTATGCACATTCATTAAGAATGCTTGATCTAATTAGATCTATAACTTATTCTTTTTCTACGCCTATGTGTCTATTAATTCTATACCATACGTTGGTCAGATCCAAGCTTGAATATGCATCTGTTGCATGGAACTCCATTACTTCCACTGACGCGGCTAAATTGGAGAATATTCAAAGATAATTTATTTCCTTGTGTTCTTATAGATTATTACCTAATTCCGATGATTATAAATATGAGGTTAACTGCGAATATTTTAACTGCTATAGTTTATTTGCCAGACGTCAAGATCTTGATTATTTATTTTTTTTTTGTGAAGTCATTAAGGGTGATATTGACTGTGAATCCTTCTTAAGCACTCTGTCTTCGTATTCTTGCTAAGGGTTTAAGATTTCATAAATTTTTTTACAATAGAAATTCAAAATCTCTATCTCCGATCTGCAGATATATAAAATATACCAATTTGCATGGATTGAACTTGGATCCATTTAATGTGTAGTAGCCTATATACTTTTTGGAGTTTTATGTCAGTTATTAATTTATGTCTTTTGTTTAGATATACATTATATTGATGTGGTTTCCAATTTTATCTTGATTGTTCTCTAAGCGAGCAAGAAAATGTTCAGGATGTAGCATATGCGCTAACCCCGTGGTTGGAAGTTAGTCGTACAGTGAAACCTAGTGAAGTTAAACGACAGAATTAATTCCAGGGCATCGCAATGTTAAGTACACATCTTTGATTCTTAAATGTTCCTTTTACATTTAAATATAAAACTAGACTCTTAGTTTGATTCAAACTGAAGGGATATGCGTAGGACTTGATGTCTGAAACTTTATGACAGACTAAATTTTGAAGACAAGGTAAAGTACAGTCAGTTTGTTGATACTTCGCCCATAAAATCATTAAGTAAACAGGGATTAAAAATTAAATCCTATCGGCCTACGTACGTGTAGTAGCATTTTACTGTATCATTCGCCACTTCGGCTTAACATTCTGTAGAAACTTTATCTGATATGGTTTAGAGGTTTATCACTATTAAAACTATAGAAAACTACATTATCAGATTCAGCATGTCGACAATCGCGATATTTTAAGCTCTGTACATTTGTCTTTATATTTCAAGATTAGTGGAAATATTCTCCTGATTAAGCTAACTAGCATGTTCCATATACAGCTATACAAAATGTCTGAAAGAACGCTATTAGCAGACTAACTTCATACAGGCAGCAAACTGAAACTGGTCTTTAAAATGTGACTTGTTCATTCGGTGTAAATAAGATGTCTACACAGACCAGAACACACATTTGTTCGTATAGAGTATCACTATTAAAACTATAGAAAACTACATTATCAGATTCAGCATGTCGACAATCGCGATATTTTAAGCTCTGTACATTTGTCTTTATATTTCAAGATTAGTGGAAATATTCTCCTGATTAAGCTAACTAGCATGTATCTGTTCCATATACAGCTATACAAAATGTCTGAAAGAACGCTATTAGCAGACTAACTTCATACACGCAGCAAACTGAAACTGGTCTTTAAAATGTGACTTGTTCATTCGGTGTAAATAAGATGTCTACACAGACCAGAACACACATTTGTTCGTATAGAGTATCACTATTAAAACTATAGAAAACTACATTATCAGATTCAGCATGTCGACAATCGCGATATTTTAAGCTCTGTACATTTGTCTTTATATTTCAAGATTAGTGGAAATATTCTCCTGATTAAGCTAACTAGCATGTATCTGTTCCATATATAGCTATACAAAATGTCTGAAAGAACGCTATTAGCAGACTAACTTCATACACGCAGCAAACTGAAACTGGTCTTTAAAATGTGACTTGTTCATTCGGTGTAAATAAGATGTCTACACAGACCAGAACACACATTTGTTCGTATAGAGTAATACAAGAATAATAATTGATATATCTTCTCACCATTCGTGAGCTGCCACAAGGGACAAAGAGTACTAAACCATACAGTAAGTTACGCATTAACACTTAAATTGGCAAAACTTAATATCATTCTCGTTATCTTTTATATCATTTGTATTATATTCATTTATATGATCCCATCCTTTCATTTTCAATTACTTATTTTAATAATGATTTCTATGTACTTTCATTGTAATTTCTATCATTATGAATGTTTTTGTTATGAAATTATCATGTGCTGAACTATTATTATTGGCCCCTGGCTATTGTACAGCACATTAAATATTACTAAATAAATAATAATAATAACAATTACTATTATTATTATTATTATTATTATATTATTATTATTATTATTATCACTACTACTACTACTACTACTACTACTACTACGTTAAAGCTGGTAATTTAAACATAGGGGAGAGTTGGATATAGTATCGGACATCGGGTAATATCGGACAGTGAAGTTTCTTCATCTACCACCAGATGGTAGTAGCAATGTTCAGATTGTAGGGCTCTGAGTTCTGCAGTCACAACTGGCCTACGTCTATGTTCATGATACAACGGAGTGGGCTATGGAAATTCAGCTCTCCTTGGCAACGGTTTTGTTGTGAATTGTGTTGTATCTTTTCTGACGAGAAATAAAAACTGTTCTTGAGTTTCATTTACTCAGTATATTGTATTCTAGCTACAATATTGGTGACCCCGACGTGATATGAATACGCACGAAGATACAGAGCAAAGTTCTTTACCAACTAGGAGGGGAGTACATGTAGGGCTCTGAGTTCTGCAGTCACAACTGGCCTACGTCTATGTTCATGATACAACGGAGTGGGCTATGGAAATTCAGCTCTCCTTGGCAACGGTTTTGTTGTGAATTGTTTTGTATCTTTTCTGACGAGAAATAAAAACTGTTCTTCAGTTTAATTTACTCAGTATATTGTATTCTAGCTACAAGATGTCGCATACAGAAATGTCACTTAGGTACTACCCTAGATCATATATACCCAGATAGCTCGGCCTTATAGGCTTTGACGTTAACAACTTTTGTTACGTTTACTATGCTGCCATCTAGTTGTTACATAAGGAGTCTCGTCATAATTTCCATTTGAATTGCATTAGCGACTGTACTGCCATCTTGTGTTAGTTTACGGCGGACGGGTGGCGATCCTGGCGGTTGTTCTCTTCAAAGTGCTGCCAATTTTAACATAGGGATGAGCTATCTGTTACATATATGATCTAGGGTACTACCATCTGGTGGTGGATGAAAAGAGCATCACTGTCCGATATTACCCGATGTCCGATACTATTCAACTCTCCCCTAATGGAATCACTGAAATGTTATAAAACTACATAAATTTAAAATTATGAACAAAGTATCCCTCAACTTAATTGCTATTGCTTAATATTCCTAGGAAACTTGAAAAAAATTCTCTTCATTTCTATATTTATTCGTATGCAATTCCTTGAAACTGGTACGGTCTAGGTATAAGCCTTAAATAATGTGCGTTTATCTCGTGAAAAGAAAGTCTCTTAAGTGGAGCAATAAAATTACTGTTGAAGTTCACCGCCAAAGAGCAGAATTCCAAAAGCAGGCAATGAATCCTGGGATCAACCGCAGAGATGTATTCGTTATTTTTGTTAATAATTCAAAATTTAAAAATTAATTTTGTATTCTCGAATGTTACATTACGGCGTTAAAGTCCACACCCGTGGAGTAACGGCTAGCACGTCTGGCCGCGAAAGCAGGTGGCCCGGGTTCGATTCCCGGTCGGGGCAAGTTACCTGGTTGAGGTTTTTTCCGGGGTTTTCCCTCAACCCAATACAAGCAAGTGCTGGGTAACTTTCGGTGCTGGACCCCGGACTCATTTCACCGGCATTGTCACCTTCATCTCATTCAGACGCTAAATAACCTGAGCTGTTGATAAAGCGTCGTAAAATAACCTAACGGCGTTAAAATAATTATCAGATTCTCATTGGTGAATCGAGTTAAAGAGCTGGTTGTTGGCTGTATGGCGCTCGCTTTAAATTATCACAAGAGTAGAAACAGATTGGGACAAAAGGCTGAATATCGTAAATAGAAGTTAAATCAGTCTCTAAACCACATTGTAATACGGCAGATCTAACTAAAAATGAAGAAATGAAATACTGTAACAGTGACGAATTTAAAATGTAGGTCTAAAAGAAGGAAAGTAGAAATAAAGCTAGCCACCGGGGTAGCTCTGTCGGATAAGGCGCTTGCCTGCCGATCCGGAGTTGCGTTCGGGCGCAGGTTCGATTCCCGCTTGGGCTGATTACCTGATTGGTGTTTTCCGAGGTTTTCCCCAACCGTAATAATAATAATAATAATAATAATGTTTTATTTTCGCTGGCAGAGTTAAGGCCATAAGGCCTTCTCTTCCACTCTACCAGCCTTAATCAATACAATACATATTTAAATTACGAATATTTACACTACACTTAAAAGGTTCTCCAGCAATATTCTTCAGTTAAGTTAACGACTAGTAGACTACATATTTATTTAAATATAGATAAACCTATAAGGTAAAGTAGTAACTTAATTTATGAGCTAATTTAATTCAATCACTTATAATTAATTTGAGGTTTGAGAAGCTAGTAAAATGATGAAAATTAATTTAATATAAGCTTACTAGAACTACAGACGTGGACAAATTATTAGACTAAATTAATTATATGTGCAACAAAGCTGCATTTATCGGCAGAAATAATGAACAAAAATGAATTTTATGCAGAAATAATGAACAGAAAATTTAGTCTTGTAGTTATTAATATTTTGTGAACATTCCCTCATTATTTATTAACACGTTGATTTTGTCAGGGATGCTGGAAACCAAAGTTTGACACTTTCTTTGAATATCAGCATCATTTAGCCAGATATCAGACGGTGCTTAAATGAGTTCATGTTTTGTTGTAAGTCTCTTTTTGTTCACTTTTTTCTTCAGTATAAATCACAGATTTTCAATTTCGTTCATGTCCGGGCTTCTTGCAGGCCATGGGAGAATATCTTCTGCAGTATATAATTAAAACGCAAGTAGTACCAACATAGCCATTAAAAAAAATATACTTAACCATTGTAAAAATATACTAGAAGATGTAAACAATCATATTTACAACAATAGACACTCTCCGAATTATACTGATAGTTGATATGACGAATTATACTATGTTTCCAAGAAAACGTTTTAGTCTAATAATTTGTACACGTCTGTATGTTACAGGGAGAAAAATATATATATAAATCTAAAATATATTTCTATAATGAGAATATTAATGTAATTGCCATTAGAGGTTTTGTAAATTTATTTAGAGAAATTAATGATAATAATAGGAATGGACAGATGTTAGTTTCATAAGGCAAATGTCAGGTAATCTGTGGCGATTCCTCGGCCTCATCTCTCCAAATACCATCTCGCGATCACCAACCCCATCGACGGTAAATAACCTCGTAGTTGATACAGCGTCGTTAAATAACCAAGTAAAAAAAAAAAAAAAAAGAAATAGAGCTGAAAACCCTTCCTCGTTAAGAATACACTCAGTAAGAGCCAAGGTTTCTCTTGCATATGGACTGACAAACAAAACGAAGTCACTCATAACATGTTCTGTATATGCGCATTGTATGCAGAATTCATCCAGCCATACAATAGCTCTGTGATAAATTTCTGCTCTTCTGATCCAGACGTTTAAATAGTCGGTCTTTGTTATGTTCTGTGTGGTAGGAGGATGGTCGTATATACAGTACGCCAAGCGCTGACGGCATAACCTGTAATTCCTGGCAACTGGTTTGGACTGGAGATGAGTGCAATTACAGCAGAAGGCTGGTTTCATTGGTCTCATTGTGTCTGCACATAACGGAATGAATTGTGTAATGTAAATAGCACACATTTATTATTATGCAATTTAAATTATAAGTAATAAATGACAAAACATTTATGAAATGCATTGGATTGCATGGAACGTCCTTTTCTTGGTATGTAATCGTTAGATTAAGTTGATTTAAGAATTAAATTCATTCATTTATTATATTCCACAGATCTTACATGAGCAATGACGCTTTAAGATGTGGAACAAGTCAGAATTTTACAATATTACAATTACAATTTTTACTAATTTTTATAGTTTTACAATTTAGTAATTTTCTACAATTTTTACAATTTTGTGCAATTTTTTACAATATTTTGGCGAGATGTAGTGAGATGAGGTGAGGTCCGAGGATTCGCCAAAATATTACCCGGCATTTGCCTTTTGGCAACCAGGTAATCAAATCAAAGGGGGGTAATCTAATCAAAGGAGTTGATGCCAAGGACTCGCCATAGACCATCCGGCTTCAGTCCCACGGCTGTGGAAAACCTCGGAAGAAACCAAAGACCAAAGTGGGATCCAACCCAAGCCCGAACGCAGCTCCGGATCAGCAGCCCAGCGAGTCTGCCGACTGAGCTACATCGATGGCTCTACTAAAAGTACACAATACATAGCCAATCATATTATTAAATTTACAAACGCAAACGATCATTTATCAGTTGAGCTAAGTGTATAATACAAAACAAATAAGTTAATTAAATTTAAGGCATAAACAATTCAACCAGTTGTGATATACAGAAATTGATAATACATATCATGCAAACTACTTCAAATTAGAAACACAAACAATTTATCAATAGAGCTATATAGATTACTATTCAATTTGAAGCATATACAATTCATCGGCCAAAACTATACAAATATATATACAATACTAATTAGCATACTTTCATTAAGCTATACAAATTCGTGCAATTAATATCAAGTAGATTAATTAAATTTATAATCATAAACAATTCATCAGTTGAACTATACATGCTACTATACAATTTACAGCATATACAATTCATCAATTGAGCTATACAGACTTACCATTCAATTTACAGTAGGCCTATATAAACTCTACCACAGGAAAGATGAATACACAACAACAATGACAAGGAGAATGGGAAAAGAAACTATAGGGATATCACAGGCTAGTATATACTGTACAGTGATGAAGCTCAATACGTAGTAAATATGCATCCATAGATAGTTGCTAACCACTAGGATCGGTAATATCGCCTCATTACAGACAATGCGACATAGTATCGGCAGTCTATTGTTCCTAGCACCATCACAACTCAAGCTTCGTGACTGTATATACTAGATTGTGGGGATATCTTATACGAAGTTTTACCGTTAGATGGCAGGAGCGTTCCATGCGGCACAATATGTTGTAGGGCTATATTATGTGATATGCTGCAGTTGATTATGTTCTCCCGCTTGTTGGTTTTCTGTGCGTGTCAAAATTATATTTATAATTATGTTGTATAACTTAGTATAATTTAATTTACAATAAATAATAGTGTAAGCTTATACAATACTGAGCGATTCCCCTTAAGGTGTTAGGTACAGCTTACAGCAGTAAAATTTTTGGAAATATTCAACATTTTTTCCTCCATTACTGTATCTTGTACAATAATGAAAATTAGTAGGTGTAAAACACTGTCCTTCTGCTATATGAAAATACATATATATATATATATATATATATATATATATATTTACGACTTAAAAATATTTATATTTATTTTTTCAAAATTAATAATGGTGGCAGTTTACTGTGCAGTGATGAAGCGTTTCCCTCATAACTCATAAACTTGTTAACTTTTTCATGTTCTCTCTCTTTTATGTTATTGCTGAACTCATGTTTACAATATCATGCTCTTTATGCTACATTCCTCAATAAATAATATTTCTTTTATTTTGTGTTAGAAGAAAGTACTGATATTTGATCATTTTTAAATGAATTTATTTTTATGAGACAATTTATCAAAGGTAGAAAAGTGATCTTGCATCATATTGTAGATATGACATGCATAACTACACAAAAAATATTTCATCACAGAATGTTGGATAGTTTTTTAGTTATGTGGGAAACGCTTCATCACTGCACAGTGAACTGAATTTTGAAAACAAAAATATGAATAATTTTTTTTAATCGTAAAAATATTTTTTTTCATATATTAGAAGGACAATGAAAGTTAGAATTTATAAAACAGTTATATTGCCGGTTGTTCTGTATGGTTGTGAAACTTTGACTCTCACTTTGAGAGAGGAACAGAGATTAAAGGTGTTTGAAAATAAGGTTCTTAGGAAAATATTTGGGGCTAAGAGGGATGGGGTTACAGGAGAATGGAGAAAGTTACACAACACAGAACTGCACGCATTGTATTCTTCACCTGACATAATTAGAAACATTAAATCCAGACGTTTGAGATGGGCAGGACATGTAGCACGTATGGGCGAATCCAGAAATGCATATAGAGTGTTAGTTGGGAGGCCGGAGGGAAAAACGACCTTTGGGGAGGCCGAGACGTAGGTGAGAGGATAATATTAAAATGGATTTGAGGGAGGTGGGATATGATGTTAGAGAGTGGATTAATTTTGCACAGGATAGGGACCGATGGCGGGCTTATGTGAGGGCGACAATGAACCTCCGGGTTTCTTAAAAGCCAATAAGTAAGTAACTTAGTATCATTTAATTTATAATAAATCATAGCGTAAACTTGTATAATACTGAGCGATTGCCCTTAAGAGATGGATGGGGAAATCTGCACTATGCTTACAGACCTAACGGGAAGAGAGACCTTGGAAGGCCGAAAAAGTGATGGAAAGACCAGCTCACCTGAGGTGGAACAGGCCAGAAGGCCTAATCCTTGTGAGATTTTGATGATTTTCCATATTTATTCTGCGTTTAATTTCCTCTCGAGTGTTGTTTATATTTCTTACTGTTGCTCCAAGGTATTTTAATTTTTACACATTTTCAAAGGCTAAACAAGCAGTTGATGTAACTCATTCAATTCCAAATCCTCTCTGTTTTCCTGGATTTTCATCATGACATATTCTAGAGCGAAGTTAAAAAGCAAAGGTGATAGTGCATCTCCTTGCTTTAGCCCGCAGTGAATTGGAAAAGTGTCAGACAGAAACTGGCCTATAAGGACTCTGCTGTAGAGTTGACTGAGACACCTTTTTTATTTAATCGAACTAGCTTCTTGGGAATACCAGTTTCAATAAGAATATTATATAGAACCTCTCTTAACCGAGTCATATGCCTTTTTAAAATCCATGAATAATTGATGTACTGTAGCTCTAAACTCCCATTTTTTCCTCCTGTGTCAGAAGGCTAACATTACAGTAACAGAACTTCTAGTCTTTAAGGATGTCCAATATTTTAATTACATGTTTTCAGGTGAATTGAAAAGTTAATGGACAAGTATCTAAGCGGTAATATATATTGTTTTCTGGATCATGGTACGAAGTAATTCCGCGTGCTTTGCAGTGTCGTAATTGGCTAAACTAGTAAACAAACCAGCATTCCTGAGATAATTGTTCATAACTTCATGAACCGTAAAGACAATACGGTGCATTCCCTTCCATTAACCATTGTGAGGAATCTATCAGACTGTGATATTTACTCACACTCCTAATTCCATGTTCAGTTGAACTAACTTTGAACATTCGTGCTTGTAGGAAGGCTGATTAAAAAGATACTTAAGTGCAGAGAACGTGTGCAGCAATATTTATCCAGGAATTTTAGTATTCCGTTATACTTTTTCCCTCAGCCCATTTTGTGAGGTATTTCCACCTACCTGTTAGAATTAGATGTACAGAGAGACGCGTTAAGAGGAATAGGCACTATGCCACACCTACACTTAAGACAGTACTGGACATAAGAATGACAACGGATAAACATTACTTTCTCTAAATTATAATTTACGACCATGGCATAATAATAATAATAATAATAATAATGTTTTATTTTCGCTGGCAGAGTTAAAGCCATAAGGCCTTCTCTTCCACTCAACCAGCCTTAATCAATACAATACATAAATTTAAATTACAAATATTTTCACTACACTTAAAAGGTACTCCAGCAATAATCTTCACTACACATTTATTTAAATTTAGATAAATCTATAAGGTAAAGTAGTAACTTAATTTAGGAGCTAATTTAATTCAATGAATTATAATTAATTTAATATTTGAGATAGCTAGTAAAATGATGAAAATTAATTTAATATAAGTTTACTAGGACTATGTTACAGGGAGAATATATATATATTTCTATTTCTATAATGAGAATATTAATGTAATTGCCATTAGAGGTTTTGTAAATATATTTAGAGAAATTAAAGATAATAATAATAAGCATGGACAGATGTTAGTTTCATTATAAGTAACAAATATTAATCAGCAATTCATCTGTTAAGTAAGAATTTATGTAATTTTGACCTAAATGAAGCTATTGTCCAACAACCCCTTATATCACTCGGAAGCGAGTTCCAATTTCTAGCAACTGAAACTGTATAGGATGAAGAATATAAAGATGTCTTGTGGTAGGGTATAATGAGTAAATTGTTATAATGAGATCTTGTACTTAGCTGATGATATGCGGATAAATTTTGAAAACGAGAAGCCAAATATATTGGGGTAGCGGTGCGCAGAATTTGAAATAAGAGAACAAGAGAATGCAGGGCTCGTCGATCGCTTAGCCTTTAGTCAAGACAGAGTTTGCAAAGACGGGGAAACATGATCATACTTACGAATATTACAAATATAACGGACGCACGCATTATGCACACGTTGTAGCCTGTTGCTCAAATTTGCATTTAGGTTACTTAATATAATATCGCAGTAGTCAAAGTGTGGCATCACGAGTGTTTGTACAAGGATTAATTTTAATTTATCAGGAAGAAAGTTCTTCAGTCGCTTTAATGAGTGAATAATGGAAAATATTTTTTTGGAAGTGTGATTCACTTGTTCATTCCATTCCAGGTGACAATCCATATAAATACCAAGGTTCTTCACAGTCGTACTGTATGGAATAGTAGTATTATTTACAATTATCGGTGGCAAATTTTGTTTGTCACACTTCGATCATCATTATGATGGCATCACAGCTGCAGAAAATAAAAAGTATGTGTCCTACATCTTCGTGAGAAGGACATGGTTGTCGGTGCGGTGACAATACACCCGACTTTTGAACTTCGCCCATGGGATATAAATGTCGCACGATGGTTGACTGGTCACAATTCATCACATCTGCGACTTTTCGGGTGGACTGATGTGGATCATCATGGATTAAGGCGTTCAGAAAGTCTTCATCAAAATTCGATAGTCTTTTTGAACGTGTCGAATCACTCAACGTCAAAGTGGCCCGCTTTGAAATCACAGAACCATTTTCTTGCAGTGCTTTCTCCGATGCTATTCTCCTCGTATACGACAGAAATTTTTCGAAGCCGGTTCCGCTGCATTTGCTCCTCCATTAAACTCAAATAGAAGGATACGTCGGAGCCACCGGGGTGGCTCAGTCGGTTAAGGCGCTTGCCTGCCGGTTTGAAGTTGTGTCCGGGCGCGGGTTCGATCCCCGCTTGGGCTGATTACCTGGTTGGGTTTTTTTTTTTTTTTTTTTTTTTTTTTTTTTTTTTTTTTTCGAGGTTTTTCCCAACCGTAATGTGCATGCGAGGTAATCTGTGGCGAATCCTCGGCCTCATCTCGCCAAATACCATCTCGCTGTCACCAATCTCATCGACGCTAAATAACCTAGTAGTTGACACAGCGTCGTTAAATAGCTAACTAAAAAAAAAATACGTTGGCAGTGTTGTTTTTTCACTTTAACTCACAAATAGTACAATTTTTCTTCAAATCCGAAAAATTCAAGGCGTATTTACAAGCAAAACACTGCAAATAACAAATGACAAACGATAAACAATCTCTTAACAACGGAGTGTTATGATGAACAAAGACTCTACGAACTTATCAACCTAATAATATTTTGCAATAGACGTAAGAAATTACATTAATCTACGAAATTCAGAGTAGCAGTAGTACAAAGTTACCCTGGTCTATTAAAAATTTTCTACATGACCGTTCTAGATACCTACATAAAATTCCTCAACTTTACTGTTGCCGTTCCTTTAATACGAGGGAATTAATAACGTCTTGTGACGGTGAAAACTGTCGGAAGGACTTCCATTGAATAGCTCTACTTAGTAAAGAAAATAATATGATGAATTCATTGGCTTGATGTCTGTCCCATCATTATTATAGTATATTAAAATAAATTACTCGTATAATCGTATATTTTTAGTAAATGTTCTAATTACCTGGGTATTTGCGTGATACATCAGCATTTAATTTTGAATTCGTATCCGGGATCTATTAATTTATTTTTATAACTTACCACTAGGGCTCAGAAAAATTGCCCATAAAATGACCAAGATTTGAATAATAATAATAATAATAATAATAATAATAATAATAATAATAATAATAATAATAATAATAATAAAGGTAATAGAAATGACACAGGAAACTATAGAGGAATAACCTTATTAGATGCAGGATATAAAATCTATGAAAAAATTCTTAATCAAAGATTACAAGCTATTGCTGATGTAGTAATATCAGAGGAACAATCAGGCTTTAGAAAAGGACGCTCATCTAGTGATAATATATTTATAATGAGGCAGATTATTGAAAAACGTCGAGAGTTTGATTTGGAAACCCACTTAGCATTCATTGACTATGAAAAAGCTTTCGATAAAGTGAAAAGACCCCTTTTATGGAAAATACTGGAAATAAGAGGCTTTCCTAAGCACCTTATTAGTGCCGTTAAGAGTTTATATGTAAATACCAAAATAGTTATTAGCTCAGGTTTTAAAGTGTCGGAAGCAATTTTAACAAATTTAGGTGTTCGACAAGGGTGCAGTTTATCACCCACTCTGTTTAATTTATATATTGACGATCTAGTTTTGAAGTGGAAAGATGAAATACAGACTGCGATTAAAATAGAATCTAACACACCTTTAAATACTTTACTATACGCTGATGATCAAATAATTATCCAGGAAACAGAAGATAACCTACAAAGAGCAATGTATAGATTAAGCCAAAACGCAATATTTTACAATCTAACTATATCTGCAAACAAAACAAAGATAATGGCTTTTAAAGGGAAAAATCCTGTTAGATCTAAGATAATAGTAAATGGAAACATTTTAGAACAAGTATCCCACTTCAATTATCTAGGATGTGATATTAGTTTTAATTATGAGAAAGATATTGAGAAGAAAGTTAATAGATTTCAGATGATATGTGGAACAATTGGAAGAACTTTAGGAAGAAAAGCGAGAAAAGAAACTCAAATGAAATTTTATAAAGTTATGGCTGTACCTACTCTTATATATGGCTCTGAATCATGGACAATAACAAAAAAAGAAGAATCACGTATACAATCAGCAGAGATGAAATTTATGAGATACGTAAGAAGATGCACTAAAGCCGATAAAATAAAAAATGAAACATAAGATCAGATTTAAATATTTTCTCAGTACACGACATGGTAGAAGAAAATAAAACAAAATGGAAAGATCATGTTGACAGAATGGCAGAGAATAGGCTACCAAAGAAGATAATGAATTATCGCCCGATCGGGAAAAGGGATCTGGGTAGACCTCGCAAGAGGTGGCTGGACGATAGAGACCGGAACAGGTGATATCACCTAAACCTTGAAGGGAGAAGAAGAAGATGAAGAATAATAATAACCACGCCAGTGCACATTTAAATATTTTGAGAAACTGAAATTCTCAGTCATATAACTTGTTCAGAATTACAGTAAATAGCCGTCGCCATTCTTAGGGTCTCGGGTTTGAAAGATCGCCGATTGCTTCACTTTCGGCATTTTTACGTCTTCATTTGTGAGATACACTATGCTGACTGCGGACACTGCGGATGCAGTATTTGTTCTGTTGCGTTGAATTGGGAGAAGCACGTAGACCCTAACACACGTGATGAGGAATCAAGGCTGATAACACCATAAGGAAAATTCTTACATGACCCAATCGAATTTCAGAAGCAGAAAAGAGTAAAAATGCAATAAAAAATAGAACATTTCCTAAAAAAAATACCAATAGATAAAATACCGAAGAAATTAAATAAAAATAAATGCAGGCTATATTGGTTCGTGTTGATGTGAAATGAGTTTATATTGCATCCTGTACTATCTTTGAAGTGATGTCTCAGAAAGAAAGATGGTATTTCATCAATTTTTTAGTCCTACTTATCACAATAACATGTTCACAGTTACTGCTGTCATGTTTAATTTCGTAGGCGTGATTTTCCGCGTTGAAATTGGTCGTAGGATGAGCAAGTGCCTGAAACCGTAAGAAACATCACAAGAAGCTGCTGGATTTCGTGTAATTTATCTTCACAGGACCTGGTACGTTAATTCTGCGATATGTGACACTTGAAATGCTTTGTGTGGAACTGCTGCATGCAAGACCCGATGTTCTCCAGCGACACACTGCAATAGGCGAGAGAATTTAAACTCTCCATTGTAACGTCACGACTCCGTTTGCAGAACATCTGGCCAATTAAACTTGTTGTGCCTGCGATGAATAATTGTTTTTCCTGGACATGTCAGCTTATTACAGCCCCTTCAATTGCAGCTCTTTAAACTGAAAAGGTTATTCAGATACTGTGAAATGGTAGGATAGCAATGAGAGGCAAACCAGAGTAAAAATAAAGACGTACGTGATCACGTCATTGGACACAGGGCCAGAGAGCGCTCTCACTACTTTCATGACGGGACTGGAAGGAGGCGATGTGAACAGTGTGACGTTCCGGCCTCCTTTTATCCTCGAGAAAGACCCGGTACTCAATTTTAGAGGGACCGGAGCAAACCCTAGAGCAGACGTGGGCATAAGGGAGGGGAGATAAAAATGATAGAATTCACCTCTTCCACAATATTTCGGACGTAGCTGCTGTGTTTACAAGTAACTACTGTACGTGAACTTAGCTTCTCTTCTGCTTAGGGATGTACAAACCGATGCGGCATGTCATTACTAGAGCCCAGATATTTGACAAAATGCCTTTTCTACTGGGTGCATATAAATTATTATTTTCATAAATGTAATAGTAATATGCGTTACAAGAGCGGTATGTTGACGTTTTCATGGTCGAGGAAAAGATTGAAAAAGCGAAACGTAGTTGAGCTTTTTTAATTTCCGAGAACATGAAAACAAACATACCGTTCGTGTATCGTACATTATTTTGTGCGAAGATCGTTTATTACATACCTGAAAGACGAATTTCTAATTAGTTGCAATGAAATCTCCATGTTGGTTTCTGTTTAATGACGGCAACTTCGGAAAACCAAAATATCTTTCTTCAACATTGTTGCTATAAAATGTTTTCTGTGTTTACTATACTCCAGCAGGCCGTGATATACGTCTGTCTTTTTTTTCCCCCAGTCTATAAATGCGAACTTAAAACAAACGGTAAGATTATGTAATGATTTATTTTTAATTTTAATATTTTAACAATATTATTTATATAACATATTGCAGTAATAACATAAATGGAATCTCGTTGATTTTTTCACGGCTTCCTTAATGTTACTTGTATCAGGAATGCAATGAGTTTCGTGGAGTAGTAGACTTTACTTAATTTTTGCAAATATTTAAAAACAATAATTAACATTGCAATTTAGGTTCTGTGCGGAAAACAAGCAAATACGCACGATCTCGCACAAAAGTACTAACACTGATTTCTTAATATTGCACATGTGTCTTAAATCTTAATAACATAATAGAGAGTTAAGAAGCAATATTCACTTAAATTCCGTAGTAGTATAATATTATACTGTATTAAGTGGATGAAACAAATCATTCATAAAGAAAGTGATATTCCAAAGAAAGAGATTGAGTATGACATGATAAGTTGGAATTAATATTGATGGTATCTTTAGCCTTACAAAAGTAATCAATAAACTAATCAAACCAATATTACTATACAATGCAAAGTTACCTAGGTGCTGTATATGTTTTAGGTGTAACTAATATTCCATAACGAAACTTTTATTGAATTATGCTTTTAAGGTGATATTTGTGAGCAACTTCCTATCATCAGAATATTAAATTATTTTCTCGAAATCTGCTGAATCTATAGAGCTGACATTTTTACAACACATGGGCACGTATCTTTTGCTTATGATGTAACAGTAGTTGCTTTGTTAATTCATTTCCTTACAAACAGTTTCCATGCGAATATTTTCAAAATTTTCAATACACTATCTTCAGTAATACGTTATTTACGGCATATTAAATTTACGAAAACAGTCTGTAAGGCTACTAAATAAATAGGCCTATACCTGAAAATTTCACTTTTCTATACGAAAAGTTAAGAAAATATTTCTTTTGAATAAAAAAAATCAAACTTGTGAAAAATGAGCATTAAAATTAAAACTTACATTCTTATAATGCACTTATACTTCTCAGGCAAATCTAAAAATTAACGTCGATACAGTTTTAATAAGTTCTCTTCCTCTATCTATTGAATCAGTGCTGGCCATCCCTGAATATAGCTCGACCAAGAGGCGTATATCACCTCTTTCGTCTGTCTCTTTCCTTTCCGCTGTAAAGCGCGCTTGCTCCTGTGGGCATCAATTGACATGCCTGCCCTAGAGCATGCATGTGCATGACGGAGGGGAGGTAAAAATGATAGAATTCACCTCTTCCACAATATTTCGGACGTAACTGCTGTGTTTACATCAACGGGTAACTACTATACGTGAACTTAGCTTCTCTTCTACTTAGCGATGTACAAACTAATGCGGCATGTCATTACTAGAGCCCAGATGTTTGGCAAAATGCCTTTTTTTTTACTGGTAGCAAGTAAATTATTACTTTCATACATGTGAATGCGATTTAGGGTAAATCAGAGTGATAGGATCAACTTTTATTTTGCCAATTTTGCCTTTTCCTTACCAATTCAATAAAAATGCCTTTTTTTTTTTTTTTGTAATTTTAAAACATTTCTTGTTCATTTGCCATTTTCTAATTAATTTTAATGTGTATGGAATGTAAGTATGTGAAACAATGACTGACTTTACTAACAATACTTATTTACTTACTTACTCACTGGCTTTTAAGGAACAAGGAGCATCATTGCCGCCCTCACAGAAGCCCGCCATCGGTCCCTATCCTGAGCAAGATTAATCCAGTCCCTACCATCATATCCCATCTCCCTCAAATCCATTTTAATATTATCCTGTCCACACCTGTGGAGTAACGGTCAGCGCGTCTGGCCGCGAAACCAGGTGGCCCGGGTTCGAATCCCGGTCGGGGAAAGTTATCTGGTTGAGGTTTTTTCCGGGGTTTTCCCTCAACCCAATACGAGCAAATGCTGGGTAACTTTCGGTGCTGGACCCCGGACTCATTTCACCGGCATTATCACCTTCATTTCATTCAGACGCTAAATAACCTAGATGTTGATACAGCGTCGTAAAATAACCCAATAAAAAATCCTCCCATCTACGTCTCGGCCTCCCAACTAACACTCTATATGCATTTCTGGATTCACACGTACGTGCTACAAGCCCTGCCCATCTCAAACGTCTGGATTTAATGTTCCTAATTATGTCAGGTGAAGAATACACTGCGTGCAGTTCTGCGTTGTGTAACTTTCTCCATTCTCCTGTGAATTATATATATTATTCTAGTTTAAATTATTTTTAATTGGGGATATTATATATGAACTTTCAAATGTTCAGGATACAACCATCATCATATGGTCTTCATTGATTAGACTTGAGTCCACACCTGTGGAGTAACGGTCAGCGCGTCTGGCTGCGAAACCAGGTGGTCCGGGTTCGAATCCCGGTCGAGGCAAGTTACCTGGTTGAGGTTTTTTCCAGGGTTTGCCCTCAACCCAATACGAGCAAATGCTGGGTAACTTTCGGTGCTAGACCCCGGACTCATTTCACGGGCATTATCACCTTCATATCATTAAGACGCTAAATAACCTAGATGTTGATAAAGGGTCGTAAAATAACCCAATAAAATAAAAAAAATAGACTTGATAGTCTACTGCAAGTGGTTCCTAACCTGTGGGTGTCTGCGAGTAATTCGAAAGGGGCCCGCAGGAAGAAGATATAGTTTTCAAATGGCATTTCAATTAAAACTTAACTTTATCGCGTTCTCTGATTTTTCTCAACACAAATGTTCAGATGATATCTAAGATAAGTAAGTGCCTTTACTTCATTCTGTAACTACAGGCGAGTAACCGCCTATTGTTTCTACCACTGAACTCTTGAATGATTACGTTATTGTGTGAACTCATTTCCAAGATAAGTGCGCATGGATGCAATTCTTAAGTGAAAGAAGATAAAAAATGACCAATGCCAAGGTCTGAAAACACAGTCTGAGATCCCCATGTCTACGATGTTCACACTTACTGCACCCAAGCGGCGCACAACGCAACTAGGTTAAAATTTCCACACTTGTCTAATTAATTTTCTATTAATATTTCGTATTATGAACTATCATGGCTAAACTCTTACAACTTCGTCTGTTTAAGATCCTGCATTATTATTATTATTATTATTATTATTATTATTATTATTATTATTATTATTATTATTATTATTATTATTAATTAATAACGTGACTCAGTGAAACTTACAGCAGAGTCCGAATAGGCCAGTTTCTGTCTGATGCTTTTCCAATTCACTGTGGGCTAAAGCAAGGAGATGCACTATCACCTTTACTTTTTAACTTTGCTCTAGAATATGCCATTAGGAAAGTTCAGGATAATAGACAGGGTTTGGAATTGAAGAGTTACATCAGCTTCTTGTCTATGGGGATGACGTGAATATGTTAGGGAAAACACGGAAATTTTACTTGAAGCAAGTAAAGCGATAGGTTTGGAAATAAATCCCGAAAAGACAAAGTATATGATTGTCACGTGATCAGAATATTGTACGAAATGGAAATATAAAAATTGGAGACTTATCCTTCGAAGAGGTGGATAAATTCAAATATCTTGGGAGCAACAGTAAAAAATATAAATGACAGTCTGGAGGAAATTAAACGCAGAATAAATATGGGATATGCGTGTTATTATTCGGTTGAGAAGCTTTTGTCATCTAGTCTGCTGTCAAAAAAAAAATCTGAAAATTAGAATTTATAAAATAGTTATATTACCGGTTGTTCTGTATGGTTGTGAAACTTGGATTCTGACTTTGAGAAAGGAACAGAGATTAAGGATGTTTGAGAATAAGGTTTTTAGGAAAATATGTGGGGCTAAGAGGGATGAAGTTACAGGAGAATGGAGAAAGTTACACAACGCAGAAGTGCACGCATTGTATTTTTCACCTGACATAATTAGGAACATTAAATCCTGACGTTGTCAAAAAATCTGAAAGTTAGAATTTATAAAACAGTTATATTACCGGTTGTTCTATATGGTTGTGAAGCTTGGACTCTCACTTTGAGAGTGGAACAGAGATTAAGGGTGTTTGAGAATAAGGTTCTTAGGAAAATATTTGGGGCTAAGAGGGATGAAGTTATAGGAGAATGGAGAAAGTTACACAACGCAGAACTGCACGCATTGTATTCTTCACATGACATAATTAGGAACATTAAATCCAGACGCTTGAGATGGGCAGGGCATGTAGCACGTATGGGCGAATCCAGAAATGCATGTAGAGTGTTAGTTGGGAGGCCGGCGGGAAAAAGACCTTTGGGGAGGTCGAGACGTAGATGGGAAGATAATATTAAAATGGATTTGAGGGAGGTGGGATATGATGGTAGAGACTGGATTAATCTTGCTCAGGATAGGGATCAATGGCGGGCTTATGTGAGGGCGGCAATGAACCTCCGGGTTCCTTAAAAGCCAATAAGTTAGTAAGTAAATCCAGACGTTTGAGATGGGCAGGGCATGTAGCACGTATGGGCGAATCCATAAATACATATAGAGTGTTAGTTGGGAAGCCGGAGGGAAATATACCTTTGGGGGAGGCCGAGACATAGATGGGAGGATAATATTAAAGTGGATTTGAGGGAGGTGGGATATGATTATAGAGACTGGATTAATATTGCACAGGATGGCGAGTATATGTGAGGGCGGCAATGAACTTGCGGGTTCCTTAAAAACAGTTTGTAAGGAAGTTTGTATTATGAACGCCTAAACTCGTAGAACTTCGTCTGTTTTAGATCCTGCATTATTATTATTATTATTATTATTATTATTATTATTATTATTATTACTATTATTATTATTATTATTATTATTATTATTATTATTAATTTGTGACTATGTGGATAGCGTGTTCGTTTCCCAACCAAGCGGTTCGTAGTTCTATTCCCGGCGTGGATAATGAAAAAGTATTGTTTTTCTGTCTATGAGACTGGATGTTCCTCTCTTGTCATGTGCTGTCCTGTGTTTCAGCGGTGCCCCTGCACCGTGCTGATCACGCGACAGGCTCGCAATGTGTTCTTTTCCAGTGTTGGTCTATTGCAAAGTTCCCTCTCCTGGACCATATAGTGGATTGATGGTAGATAGGAAAGGTTCATGTTAACCAGAATAGGAAATAAATAAAGAAAGATGTATTTGTGACACTATTTCATCCGTACCTATACATAGTCGGCGGCCGGGTAGCTCAGTTGGTAGAGCAGCTGGCTACGGACTGGAAGGTCCGGTGTTCGATCCCAGGTGGTGACAGGATTTTTTCTAGTTGCCAAACTTTTAGAACGACCCCGAGGTTCACTCAGCCTCCTATAAAATTGAGTACCGGGTCTTTCCCGGGGGTAAAAGGCGGTCAGAGCGTGGTGCCGACCACACCACCTCATCCTAGTGCCGAGGTCATGGAAAGCATGGGGCTCTACCTCCATGCCCCCCAAGTGCCTTCATGGCATGTTACGGGGATACCTTTACCTTTTACCTATACATAGTCACACAGAGTTTGTGTGCACTCGATGTGGGTTTCTGGCGTCTTGTCAGCCCACTCGAGTTATGTGGATATAGAGGGAGAAATTGGGACGGTGTCGGGTGAAGTTCCTGGGTAGCTCAGTTGTTAGAGCTTTGGTGCGTTCAGCCAAAAGTCACGGCCCCGAAACAATTTTTCTCTTGAAATTATTCATTGCAAATTACTGTTTATAGTTGCTTCTTGTTTGTTTCAATGACGGAAAGCTTGTTTCCATAGCAATAGTTGCCGGTGTAACTTTGTGATTAATCGCAGTTTTCAATTTCTTTTTGCACATATTTCTTTAGGATGTTTTTTTGTTTGTTTTAACCTACCCTTTGTGCTGATCGTTACAGTGTATTAATGCAAGTTTTCTTTTATGTTTCAGGTGAGTACCTTGCTGCAATAATCTGTGCAATGATGTCGTAGCATTAAGAGAAGTGGAGAGGAAGAAAAAACATGTGGCAATTTAGTGCTTACCCACCTTGCTGTGAGTAGTCATTATAGCTGTAATAACAAACACGGTATTTCAACCCAGTTCTGATGTTCCGTGCGATGGAACTTTAGTCTCTGTGTGCAGATGGTTAGTGTAACGGGTCCATAAGCAGTTTATACTCAGGACGGATATGGATTGCGGTGATTTCTTTTTGCTACGTACGAAACATCTGCAAGACGACGTCTTTGTTTGTCGAGTAGCTAGGCGGTCCTGGAATGAGACAAAGCTAGACTTCCCCGCTGTCTGGGCTAGTTGGGAAATGTGTTTAATTTATTTTCCAGTTAGTGTACTCATGCGTTATGTTTGCTTGCATGATTCGCACATAATTTTGTATCTTACTTCCTCGTACGTACGTACTGCCGAAGAAATGACAGAAATTTTGGCGTTATATAGTTTATTGCTACCTGTTCCTGATGTATTAGTTTTCTTTTTCTTTATCGGCGTCATATAATTTCCACTTACTAATTAATTAAATTTGAATACATGCATACAACTTTCTTAATATAAAATTTCTACCTCGGGACTAGGAGAGATGGCGGTGTATAACTTTTAATCACTAGATTCTGCACCAATTTATTTATTTATTTATATTTATTTATTTATTTATTCTGGCGTAGTTAAGGCCATCGGGCCTTCTCTTCCACAACACCAGGAATACAAATACAATAATAGAAATAAACAGAAACATACACTATATACAAAATAAAGCTACACAAAAAATAAAGAGAGAGAGAGAGAAAAACACTGTAAACAAAGTAAAGCCACACAAAAATATACACAGGTTGCAGTCACACAAACTTTAGTAGTAGTGGTAGTGGTGGTGGTGGTGGTGGTGGTGGTGGTGGTGGTAGTTGTTATTCCATATTTATAAACCCTATTTTACATATAGTATATTAGGGTTATATTTTAAACTAATCATAACAAATTGAAACTTACAGACTACCATACAATAAATATACACTTGTAAGAGTGTAACATATATAAATTAATTAGATTAATGCCTTGAAATTACAGTCGAAAAACATAGAGAATTTAACATGAATAGCATGTTGCACTTATAGATAATATTATGACACTTCGCTAATATACACACATACATACATACATGCATACGTATGTAGAGACATAATATCACACAAACTTTAAATGAGTGATTAAGTATCATAATTAATTGTATCCTAACTAATTAACTAACATAAACAAGAAACTTGCAATTTTAATCTAGATTAAAAAAGAAAAAGAAAAAAAAACACAAATCAATACTTCTAGCAATACCTAAAAACATTAACTAAGACAAAATTTTCCAATTTAATTTTGAATTGTGATAAAGTCCGGCAGTCCCTGACGTCATTAGGTAACGAATTCCAGAGGCGAGGTATTTCTACAGTATAGGAAGATGAGTATAAAGACGTTCTATGATGAGGGATAGAAAGAAGTGCTTGATGTCGGTTTCGAAGAGTTGTAAGAAATTGAAAGCGCGATAACAGATAATTCGGAGTAGAAGTATGCATGATTCTAAACAGAAGAGACAGTGAATGTATTGTTCTTCGTTCCTTCAGACGCACCCATGAAAGTAACTGGAGGGAAGGTGTTATATGGTCAAATTTACGAGTATTGTAGATGAATCGTATGCATTCATTATGAACATGTTGTAGTCTCTCAGCTAGGAGTGAACTTACATTAGTTAGTAAGGAATCGCAATAATCAAAATGGGGCATTACAAGCGTCTGAATAAGATTCTGTTTTAGACTAAGTGGTAGAAATTCTTTCATATGGAACAAGGAGTGAAGTTGAGAAAATGTTTTTTTGCAAATGTGTGTTACTTGAGTGTTCCAATTTAGATCGCTATCCATAAAAAAAGCCGAGATTTTTAACTGTTTCACTGTATTTAACAATAATCCCATTCAATATTATATGTGGTATAGCACTACTATCAAGAGTGCTTCGTAGACGATTATGTCCCATTACGATTGCTTGCGATTTCTCTGGATTTAACCTTAATCCATCAATATGCCTGGGTTAAATCCCAAATCTCTCCGCAGTGCATATGAAAAGAAGGCATATGTCACTGTTGATAGTGATTCGTCCGTCGGATGGGGACGTTAAGCCTGGCGGCCTCCTTGGTACTATTCGACAGGAGTAGGCTACGTGCCGGCACCGGGTTTCCCCTTCTTCCTTCCTCACCATCATCATCACTCATTCCATACACTACACTTACACAAACACTTACACATACACTCACCCTAGTACACGACATAACTCTTCACAGATGCACATCATGTACAGCGTGACCCGCCGAAGTGGTGTACAACTACAAAATGGGTCACAGTTCTGCCATCTATCCGCAGCATGCGGAACCCCCAATCACGCAAGTGAAGTGGGTGGGCATTGGATACACACACACACATTTCGTACAATGTTCTGGTCACGAAACAAAATAATATACTTTGTATGTTCGGAATTTACTTTCAAACCTGTTTATTTGTTTCAAGTTAAATTCCCGTGTCTTCCCTAATGGTTTGTGGATTTTCTCCTAATATATTCACGTCATCCGCATACACCAGCGTTTCTCAAACTATGGTCCGCGGACCTCCTGTGGTCCTCGAGGTCTATCCTTGAGGTCCTTCAAAAAAATGCAGAAGAAAAAATAAAATTCAAACGAATTTCGTATCACTCTATACCTGAATATCTCAGAATTTGGAAACGAACACATGGCAATCGCCTTTCACTTTTTCTCCCAGTACTGACGTTTTATGAAATTTATTACCCTATCTGTCTACCAACTTCCCACTCTACTCTCAACAACAGAAGAGGGATTTAAAGCACTATGAATGTGGTATTTCCCTGCACATCTAACGCCGCGCCTTTAACCCAGCCAGGGACCACCCAAATTCATAATAGAGGACCGAACATTTTGATGTATTGAAGACTTTCTTAATAGTTTTGCCGACATCCAGTCTGCACATTGAAATGGTCACGTACTGTACGTCGTACACCAATAATACAACTCTGAGGTCACACTTTGAAACTTATTTTCCAAGTAAATATGACGAATATTCATGGGTTCGTGATCACTTTCTTTACGATATTGAAACTAACAAATTTTCATTGAGTGAAGGAGAACAGTTAATTGAACTCTCGAATGAGACCGGACTTAAAATGAAATTTCAAGCGGAAGGTATGGTTAATTTCTGGACTTCATCACAAGTGAAAAGAGAATATAGTGAACTGTACACTGGTGCTTAAGAGATTATAATTCAGTTTGCTTCTACGTATCTGTATGAAGAAGGGTTTTCATCACTAACTCTAATAAAAACAAAGTAGGCTACCGAAATCGACTCGATGTATGTGACGATCTCCGACTTAAGCTTACCAGCATACTTCCAAATATAGAATAACTGTGCAAGAATCGGCAAGCTCATCCATCTCATTAATATGAGTACTAACATTTATTTATTTATTTTAATAAATAAATTATAAATTATCCAAACTCTAATAGCCTTCAATTACTAAAGAAACAAAATTAATTTTTTTTCTATTAACATTAACTTAATTAGTTAATACTAATATAAAATTAATTCAATTTAATTAATTTTAATTAATTAATTCTATTTTAAAATATAAGTATACTGGTATTAAAATATGCTACAAAAATGATAAATTTGCTTTTGAAGGGAACAAGAGTAAGGTAGTCCGCGGAACTGTTGCGACTTAAAAAAGTGGTCCCCACTTCAAAAAGTTTGAGAAACGCTGGCATAGACAAACAGTTGATATAACCCGTTCAATTCCAAACCCTCTCTGTTATCCTGGACTTTCCTAATGGCATATTCTAGAGGAAAGTTAAAAAGTAAAGGTGATAGTGCATCTCCTTGCTTTAACATAAATCCGCGCATTTTGTTACACTTTAATATTATGAAATTCAGTGTGCTTCTGGTCGAATTAGATGGCTACTATTTCCCACTTTTGCCTCTCCTTTAGTTTCTAGTGAATACCACTGCTTTAAAAGAACTGTATTGTAGTTTATCAAAATCGTAATGTCCTCGCAGAGTCCGCACAGATGTGTTACACCTGTTCTGTCGGTATTGATCACAGAAACTGTGTAGCGTAGGCCTACGTGGTGCATTGTAATTGACGCGGGGGTTCAATTTCCACCCCGTAGGTGAGGGTTACGTGAGTGTGTGCATCACCTGGACACAATTGCGGTGTATTGATTTTGAGTTAGTGATGTGATCTTTAAAGGCATGGGTTTGTGCAAGAAATGGCCAGCGGAGGGGTGTTTGTGTTGAACCCAACCCCGCGTATTGATTGAAGGGCTACCATCGACGCTGCATTCGATTCATATATACGCGACTTCTTAAAGATGAACACTCAGATGAAAATTCTTGCCCTCCATTTCTGTAACGTTTTTTCGATGCAACTGTACTTCACTCAGCTGAAGACTCTTACCCCTCGCTAACAGAACGTTTTCTCCGAGTACAATTTCCTATAACCACAATCTACTATATACAGTCGCGAAGCTCAATATGTACTAAAAATGCAAACATGGGTAGTTGCCCACCACTAGGATCGCTACTATCGCCGCATCATCGCAGATCTCTCTCCTAGTAGACGACAAAATATGTTACACTTTCGTTGTGTTCTTTTGGAAAAATTAACACCTTCCTTCCATTATTGAAATATTAAATGCATAAAGTTAATTTATTATTTTAATGAAGTATATTAAATTCCACCATAAACTCGAAGATACCTGCAAGAAATAGGTTAATATTTTTGTTTGTGCAAAACGAACTGAAATTTACTATAATCGCTTCACTCATTCAAGATTATAGCGATCATTAACTATGAAACCATAAATATTAATTTGCATTTCCCTTTACAACAATAATAATGGAAATATGAATTAATGGAGTAACTTACGTGTACCGGTACTTGTAGTGTAGGCTTACGTAGTTAACAAAGCGGGATGAGGTTAAGCAATAATAATCACACCAGAATTGGAAATAAAACGTGATCAATAAATTTTATTGTAACAGACTTTTTCTACGTCTCTAGTAAAGTAACAAATAAAAATAACAACAAAATTAACAGCTGTAATTAAAAACATATCCTTTGAAGAAAAAAGTAGGCCTAAGCAATAATAATCCCACCAGAATTGAAAATAAAACGTGATCAATAAATTTCATTAAAACAAACTTAATTTTTCTACGTCTCTAGTAAAATATTATTATTTCAATTATTGTATTTTAGCCATTAACATTTTCATTACAACCAATAACGAACATTTCACAAGCATCAATGTGAAATACGCAACGAGCTAGCACTCGATGGAAATACGACACACTCCAAAGTCGACCGTGGACAGTCTATTGTTTCTAGTTGCTAACCGCTTGGAGCGCTTTATCACGAGATTTGCAAAAAATCACCTCAAGCTTCGCGACTGTATATAGTAGACTGTGCTATAACTACTCTATTTTCGGTTAATCTCTGTAGTTAAAAAGGGTAGTTGAAGTTCTATTTCTTACTGAACTATTCTTGTTGTCTTCGTCCTTCACTACAGCTCAAGAGGTAGCATGGTTATATGACAACAAATCCAACTGAATCGATTTGTTTTCTTCAAAGAAATGCAAATATATCATCTTCCCCAAGGAACCGAGTGTTTGTATTCCGTATTCTGAATTTACCTTCTGTTGTTGTTACTGAATTCTTACCACGCATCCATCCACTGCTTGTGAGTGTCTGCTGTTTGTATCCACACAAAGGTGGTGATATCAGAAGAGGCCGTAGGGTCTAAGTTTCGAGTTTTACTAACAATTATTATTATTATTATTAATTACTTACTTACAATGGCTTTTAAGGAACCCGAAGGTTTATTGCCGCCCTCACATAAGCCCGCCATCGGTCCCTATCCTGTGCAAGGTTAATCAAGTCTCTATCATCATATCCCACCTCCCTCAAATCCATTTTAATATTATCCTCCCATCTACGTCTATTATTATTACTATTATTATTATTATTATTATTATTATTATTATTATTACTATTATTATTATTATTATTATTATTATTATTATTATTATTATTATTATTATTACTATTATTATTATTACTTACAATGGCTTTTAAGGAACCCGACGGTTCATTAATCCAGTCTCTATCATCATATCCCACCTCCTTCAAATCCATTTTAATATTATCCTCCCATCTACGTCTGTTATTATTATTATTATTATTATTATTATTATTATTATTATTATTATTATTATTATTATTTTAAGTTGGTTATTTAACGACGCTGTATCAACTACAAGGTTATTTAGCGTCGATGAGATTGGTGACAGCGAGTTTGGATTTGGCGAGATGAGGCCGAGAATTCGCCATAGATTATCTGGCATTCACCTTACGGTTGGGGAAAACCTCGGAAAAAAACCCAACCAAGTAATCAGCCCAAGCGGGGATCGAACCCGCGACCGAGCGCAACTAAAGACCAGCAGACAAGTGCCTTAACCGACTGAGCCGGTGGTTATTATTATTATTATTATTATTATTATTATTATTATTATTATTATTAATGTACGTATGTAGGCCCTATTTATTCATACTGCAAATTTGTAAATACCCGGTGGCAGTGGTAAATAATTACACTCAATAATGACAATTAATAATAAACACAATAATAATAATAATAAATAATAGTAACAATAGTACTGTATAATAATTTTAACAAGGAGCATCCTAACTTAAGTGATGCACGATCATATAAAATAACATTTAAAGTAAATTTAATTTGTATCTTAACCCTAAGTTCGAACTAAAACCTACGAGTATTTATGATATCTTTGTACATGTACAAGTACCTTCCAGCACTACACTCATTTCGCTGACAACTTACTGCACTGGAACTGTCACACATTTCACTGATACTATCCTGATTTCACTAACACTTAAAAAACATTTTTTACTGTTCAAATACTTTGCACTACCACTATAAACTATAAAAGTTCGCTGACACTACACACTTCACACTTCACTGACACAACACACTTCTTCACTGATGTAACATTTCAAATAGTAAAACATCAGTTACACCCTTTAAGTAGTGTGTATAATATACTACCGTCTATTAGTAAAGTCTTTAAGCCTATTTTAAATACATTCTTGGTCATTGGTAAAGTCTTCAGTAAGTCTGGAGGTAGAGTATTCCAGTCCCTGATAGTACCATTGAGAAAAGAAAACTCAGTGTCCGTCCTCTTGTCTTCTTTCCCTCAATTTATATGAGTGGTCGTTCCTTGAAGAGGAACTATTATTATTATTATTATTATTATTATTATTATTATTATTATTATTATTATTATTATTATTCAGTTCCGCTTATTATTTTCCACAGATCTCGAATACTCTTTCCTCATTAGGTTCATACTTATATGCAGGCGTTCAATTCAATTGTTAATTGGACGTAATTACGCAAAAGGGAACCAACCCATAGAGCAGTGGTTCCGAAACTTTTTCAAAACGCGACCTACTTTTGGGTGAGATTTCCATACCGGTTCTTGACTCCATTCGAAAAATGCAAATCTCTGAAGCCACCAATTTAGTTCAGATGACAGGGGCGCTCGTCTTTTAATTCGATTGCGTTTTTTTTTAGAAATTTTCCCCGATTGTAAGGCGATTGTCAGGTAATCTATGGCGAATCCTCGACCTCATCTCGCCAAATACCATCTCGCTATCATCAATTTCATTAACGGTAAATAACCTAGTAGTTGATACAGCGTCTTAAATGGCCAACTAAATAAAAATACAAATTTCTGTAAAATCGCAACAACCATAATTTTACTCATAACCACTAGTGTAGTTTTACTCAAAATCAATAGATACCACGCGAAGTACTATTTTAAGCAACAGATTTTAGAGTCTTTTTCCGTAAAAAAAAACTCAAAACAATTACAATAGTCATAGATTGATACTGAATCCCTTCATTGGCTGAAATTTTCCAAAAAAAAAAAAAAAAAAAAAAAAAAATGAAGGAAGACGTATCTGAAATGTACCAACTGATGGAATGTTGTAACTAGACCCTTTTATCGGAGAACATAGATCAATTTTGTATCAAGAGAATACCTCGAGCTTGAAAAAGAAGCTCTTAAATTTTGTATAACATTTGCAATCTCGTATTTATGCAAAATGAATTTCTCGTTTATGAATGTCATAAAGTGAGAAATCGCCTCGAACACTTTCACTGTTTGTATCGAATGCTTAGGCCAGATTTGAGACGTTACTTTCTTAAAAAAGCACACATAATCTATGTTAATAAGGCGTCTTTCTTTATTTTGTAAGTCACTTCGCGACCCTCCTTACCTCTTTACACGGGAGTCTATTGCCATGGAGAATAGGAACTGAGATATATTATTATTATTATTATTATTATTATTATTATTATTATTATTATTATTATTATTTCTCTAATGGGGGGTAGCCCTATTTTACATATGTATGCTAGGGCTATAGTTTTACACAAAAAAATAGGCCTAAGGATAAAACAAATTGAAAAGAAAAATAAATTAGCTTGCACAATGGAAATAAAACTTAAACAATCCGTAATTTAAACATTGAGATTGCAAATCAAACATCAGTCATCAATTGAGACATACAGAGAACAGTTACAACACATAAACAAAACATTTCTTATAGCGGTACTCTATAACACAATTAAGCAACTTTCCCTAACATACATCTGAACTGAGATATATAAGTTCAGAATTTTCCTTTTGTTATAAAATTAATGTATCAAAATGTTGAAGCAGATTCTTTTCTACAGCCCTATCAGGATATGGATTGTGTCATTTTTGTGTAAAAATAATGATCATTTCCTTGCTTACTGGTAGACTAACATTATCTAAAAAAAATCACGATTTTGTGGGTTGATTCTTTTGCATAACTGCACCAAATTTACAGAATAATGTTTACAGATTCATTCACTCATTTATTCATAGTTTTCTGTCCAAGGGCAGGTCATTCACTACAAACCCAGCTTTGTCCAATATTTCCTTTTTTCCCGCCTTCCTCTTTGTCTGCACATTACGATCCATATATCTGAATGTTGTCCGTAATCTGATATCTTCTTCTGCCCCGAAAAGTTTCCTTTAAAGCTTAAACCATTCCTTCTAGTCCATGTTTCAATAGTTTTTGTATCCAGTAACTCGGCCAATTTCTTTATGTTTACAGATAAACGTGCATAAATATAAGTTGTATTCCACTTTCCTGTGTTTTCACTATTTCTTGCATCTTTGTCCATCACAAACTATGCGTTGAACTTGTGTCTACAACGCTTTTATCGTAACATTTCTGTACATATCACTTTAATATAGTATTTTGAATTGATTAATAGGTTTATGTCTGTGTTTAATGAGAGAAATGTGTGGAATTTATAAAACTTTATATATATTAGAAAGCTTCACATATTTCAATAACACATCATCGTTAACTGCATGCCTTTATTATTTCCCGAGAAAGTAGGTCAAAGGGACATTTAAACTCTATGTGCATTCCTGTATTGACTGTACTTGTTCGCGCTAGTAGTTCAGCATCTCGACGACCGATGGCGCCACGTACTACTCCTGACTTCAGCGCCAATGGTGGCGGAGTGTTGAATTACGTGAAGTTTCTTGTTGTGATGTCGCCACAATCTGCACGTGATTTATATCTTTGTACTGAGTAGGTTTATGTAAACGTAAGGTAAATACGTTTTCTTTTTTGTTATATTTATAACCGCAGGTACATAGTATTCGGATCATAGATATGTTACGTAATTTATATGGCTGCTATCTCGTATTTGTCATGATTTTATTGAAAGCTCTCGTAGTCTCCCGTGTAGTATTTTGTGTTCTTCCCGCATTCTTTGACCCATCTAATTATTAAGCATTAGTGTTATATTCTATGCATTAGAGATTTGTGCGAATAGTAGGGGAGTAGTGGGTACAGTGAGACACAAAATATTAAGACATACGTATGCAAGTGATAATTCAAGTATTTTTAAAATCAAGTGCAATAAAAATGGACATTAAAACATGGAGTGTAATAACTCATAAACAAAAATGTTAATAGATAAAGGACATAATATACAATACGTGTTTGTCAAAAAAAATGCAAATTTCTCACTGTTCCCATTCAGGAGGGTACAGTGAGACACCACAGTGTCTATTAACGGACATTGAAATGATTTACATTTATTTCAAAAGAAAACAAAAACTTTCTGTTTCTTTATCTTGACATGTTCTGTAGGCTTATTTAGAACCATTTTGATGTCTTACTTCGAAACCATTGAAACATCTGGAACATTTGGAAAAGTGAATTTTTCATGACATTTCAAACTTTTGCCAAAAAAATGAAATGAATTTTTGGTGACAACAAAGCTTATAATTATAAGAATTTAATGTAATTCTTTATTATTTTTTTAACATTTTCGTAAATATTGTGAACAATTTTTTATTTATGAAATCATTAAAATGTAATGTATCCATTATTTTAAGCTATAGTTCCTAAATTGGTTACTAATATGTTCATTTTTAATGTTAGTTACCGGTAAATGTAATATAATTACAATTTGTTTTTACAAACCATTGGTACATGGGAACAGTGAGACGTCTCAGTGTACCCTTCAATGGCATGTCTCACTGTTCCCTTTACGCATAGTTCATTTAAAAATGACGCCATCACTTAAAAATTTAAACAAGAAAGACGAAGCTTTGCCAAACACAATCTCAAGTACCATAGTATTAGGTAACAAAACGTTCATATTTATATCTCATTTGTATATCCAATATAACCTTCATTAAACACAAGCCAAAATTTTACTTCTAGAGTAAAAAATTACGAATTATTTTTTCATCACTCATCTTTATAACTAGAATCAAATCGAGTATGAAAATACTGTTACTTTACTCATGCAACATACAACTCCACTGTTACCAACATCTCAACATCAAAATTTACCATCTAATAAAATATGTCTCACTGTTCTCCCTGTCTTACTGTACCCACTTCTCCCCCAATCCAAGGTTATTTCGTCATGTGACTGGCGATTTTTCTCAATTCAAAATGGTTGAACTTAGCAGAAGCTAAATAATTCTTTGTCAATATGAATAGGAGTGAATACTGTTATTGCTAGTAAAATGCTGAGTGAAATAAATTTTAATTGCGTCCAGAGAAACGTCTGTACTAATATTACATGTATGTAATTATGCGCAAAGTGTTACCCTGCTACCAGTTCCATCATCATGGCCGCATTTAGGTATAGTGCTGCCCCTAGGCAGTGCTGAAATTTGCCGCCCCCCAAGTCCCACAAACAGTTTATGAGCAGCTTTTATACAGGTCATGTTTAGTTTAAATTAGTTTTAAATGAAACTAGTGGCTTGTGCAGCAAATGCTGCTGCAAACTAAGTTCGTTAGACGTTCAAATAAAAATTTTTCAGATATATTTTCAATGAAGAATACTTGTCTTTTTGATAGTTATTTGCTTCCATAATAATGAAACATACTCCCTCTGAATGGATTTTTTTTAGGCCAAATACTTTTCCTTGAACCTATCCAACTTCAGTTTTTGAGTTTCAACGCGAAAACGCAAGTATTAATGTCAGGACGATAGCAGTAGCTATTTTAGGTCATTGTGGATTGTAGGCAAAGGTTAAAAAAAAAAGTCAGGTTTGCTAAGCTTTCGAACAATAGCGTTTTCGTATAGCTGCTGCATGTAGAACTTGAAATGTAGAGCGTAAAATCATTTTATCCTACTAAGAGATCCTGCTGAAATGATCTGGAGACTACAACATTTTGTAGGCCTCTTATTTTATCAGTAAGTAATACCTTTTGGTCTTTCCTTAGGAACTGTAATTTTTGCGCTCTCTCGAGCCAATACTGAAGACAATGACACCGCCATTAAGTATATGAAAAAGACCCAACCCCACTGGTTTAATAAGTATAAAAATATTTGATTTTTAATAACAATATTATTATCTCACTTAAGTTTTGTAGTTATATATAGCAGTCAGTCAGTAAATTATAGAAATGAAGATCTAAATTAAGATATTCTCAAAACGTTTCACTTTCATGTCATCAATATAGCATGAATATTATGTACAATTAATGAAGAATAGACGCATCATGATACTAACTATAATAATATTTAATTGCTAATGGTAATAATGTCGTCAAACCACCTCAAGTTAGCCTATTGTTTATTGTAGTGTGTGTTTTGTTCTGAAATTCAATCAAGTCGGCCGTGATTCAATAAAATTAGTTCTCAAAACTGACAACAGATGGATTTTGGAAAATAGGAAAATTATTTCACTGAAAACTACTATTTTTCCGAAAAACTTTGGATGTCAGGCATGAAAATCCGTTCAGCCGTTTCCCCGTAATTTCCATTACCAGTTCAAATTATATATATAGATGTTACAATTCAGAAAACAATAAATTACTGGAATCAAAATACATGCATCTTACTTGTGAATTATAAAGATTTCCTTCGCACTTTCTACATAGAGAAAGCATTGATGATGTCATCAAAGTCGATCTGAAGAAGCACGTCAGACTCGATGCAGAGAAACATTCGAACACATTCATTGTTGAAACAAAATTGATTTGTGAAAGGCAGACTGTAGTTAATTTTTAAGCATTGATTTTGTTGGTGGTATAATAATAATAATAATAATAATAATAATAATAATAATAATAATAATAATAATAATAATACGAGCATTTCTTACCTCGATAGAAAGTATAAAGTAAATTGAAAAATAAACTCCAACCCTTTGCGGAATAAACCTTTCTTATCGAATTATCACATGCTGGAAAATGATTAAATAGTATTGTTGACGATATACCTATGGGTATATTGGAAATATTTGTAGCAATAAATAATAAACGAAGATTGATGAACGGGCAACTTAGTAGTGTTACATATTTAAGCACGTGGACTTACAGATTTTTCGGTATATACACCATCGTCAGAGCCTACTGGATCATAGCGTCATCTTGATATCGCTGCCTGTTGTAAGGGTGTGTTTGTGTGTGTTTTAGTGTGGAGTCAAATAGTGAGTGTGTTCTGAAATTGATCTGTGTGTTGAGAATTTGATTTGGGTATGTTTTAATGTGTCTGTATATTTCATATTTATACAACACTAGTAAGTTTCCCATTCATCAATCTTCTATAATAAGTGTTGAAAGTAGTGTACGCAAGACTCAAGATGTGTATGCATGTGTATGTATGTATTTATTCACACTGCAATGGGTTCATACCCGGTGGCAGTGGTAACTAATTACACTCAATAATGACAATAATAAACACAATTAATAATAATAATAATAATAACAATAATAATAATATTAATATTAATAATAACAGGGAATATCCTAAATAAAACGAAGCACGATCACTTAAAATAACATTTAAAGTAAATCTAATTTGTATCTTAAACCTAAGCTCGAACTAAAACCCACGAGTATGATATGTTCATATCTGCACAAGTACCTTTCAACACTACACTCATTTCGCTGTCAACTCATTCACTGCACTGGAACTACGACACATTTCATTGATTCTATCCTGATTTCACTAACACTTCAAAAACATTTCACTGTTCAAATACTTTGCACTGCCACTATAAATTATAAAGCTTCACTGACAGGAACACGTTTCACTTACACAACACACTTAACTGACACAACATAATTCTTCACTGATACAACACTTCAATAACAAAATATCAATTACACCCTTTAAATACTGTGAATAATTACCGTCTATTAGCAAAGTCCTAATAAACATCCAGTTTGATTTTCAACAATGCATTCTTGTTTATAAAAGCAATTAAACTTAAGCAGTTTCATTGTATAATAACGTGATGCCAGTATTACAATATAATTTATTAGGAAGCTCCATACTTTCCTTTTACTCTCGCCGCGACCACAACATTGCGATAACAAAAAAAATCCGACTTTCACAAGGTGTTCAACAACAAACTTCAGAAAAGATTTACCAAGTGTTTTAAAAACAAATTTCACTGTAAAATGAAAAAGGGGAGGGGGAAGGGAGAGAGATAGAAAATGTTGCCCCCCCTCCCCAGGAAATTGCCGCCCTAGGTAGCTGCCTAGGTTTCCTAGACCTAAATCCGGCACTGTTCACCAACGTTAGATAACCTCGCAAGTGATAGTGTCGTTAAATAACCGAATAAGGAGGACACGTCCACCTCTGTGGTGTAATGGTTAGCATGCTTGACCGTGAAACGAGCGAGCCCCGGTTCAAATCCTGGTTGAAGTCCCCCCCCCCCCCAATAAGTACTCGTACAAATGCTGGGTAACTTTCGACTCTGGACCCTGTACTCAATTTGCCGGCATTATCACCATCTCATTCAGACGCTAGATAATCACTGCAGTTGATAAAGCTTTGTAAAATAACCAAATTAAAAAAAATAGACAAAACTGATTTCGTGTTACGACTGCATTTGTGAACATTCCTGTGCAAGCATTTGCAAGTGACATGTATTGAACACAATAATTGAACTTATACATGTTTACATCGAAGGACGTAGTTTCCATATCTCCTCCTCGAAATTAAATTTCTTTCAATTTCAGCACCGAAAATTGAGCCCCTGAAATCGCTTCTACGCAACAACAATCTCTGTAAGGAACCTTAGCTACAGATTTTCTTTAGAAAATGCCTTGATTCTTGCTAGGGAATGAAGTTTCAGAGAGAGGAATATTAAAACTGAGTTACGGATTTTAATCCGTTTAGCGGGACTTTCTGTGAATTTGCATTTACCGTATATTATCGCGTAATTCCCTCTCTTTTTTTCCTGAAATGTGTAGCTAAAAACACTAGGGGCAGTTATAGAGTGTATTTCGTGAGAGGGATTTATAAACCTGTCATTAGTGCTTGACAACACTAATACCACTTCTTAATCCACTTTCATTTTTAGTAAGTATCCCATGCTTTTAGCTGGCGGAGAAAGAGAGGAATAATAATGGCATGCATAAAAAATTTTAATTTACAATACAAAAAGGGTGCATTAAATCACTCAGTACCGATAAATAGCTTTAAAATAAACATTTTACGTACGCCTACCGTCAAATGGGATGCTATCGGATATTAGTGACTTTTTGTTTTTGTATTGGTAGTAGCCTGCTGCTTGATGAATTTTTTTTTGTTATTTTACGATGCTGTATCAACATCTCAGGTTATTTAGCGTCTGAATGAAATGAAGGTGATAATACCGGTGAAATGAGTCCAGCACTGAAAGTTACCCAGCATTTGCATTGGGTTGAGAGAAAACCCCGATAAAACCTAAGCCAGGTAACTTCCTCCAACCAGGATTCGAACCCGGACAACTTGGTTTCGCGGTCAGACGCAAATAGTCAATGGCTGTCTGATACATATTCAGTGCTTCCATCTTAACCTCTTCAGTCCCGACACAAATTTAAAGTGAAAAAAAAAATGTTAAAATATTATTTATTGGATAATTGGCGATACAAAGACAAACACTAACCAATCAACATTTTTATCATGACCTCAGTTCTTGTTTTTATGCTAGGTATCATATGTGATACCTTAGGATTCTATGGGGACTTAATTTGGTATCCATTCAGTTTTATTTATTTTACAAACATGCATACAATTGCTTACAAATAATGAAATGGAAGTATCTGTACTCCAGCAGCAACACTACCCTTAGAAATCATGGCAAATATAATAAGCTACTCTCGTTAAATATATACATTATATATTTCCTTCGTGAAAAAAAAGATGATCTGTACCAGGAACTACACTACCGGTAAAAAAATATCTGAAGAATTGGCAGTTTCACACAGTCTCTTTTTTTTTATTTTATTGTGTTATTTTACGACGCTATATCAACATCTCAGGTTATTTAGCGTCTGAATGAAATGAAGGTGATAATGCCGGTCCGGGGTCCAGCACCGAAAGTTACCCAGCATTTGCTCGTATTGGGTTGAGGGAAAACCCCGGAAAAAACCTCTACCAGATAACTTGCCCCGACCGGGATTCGAACCCGGGCCACCTGGTTTCGCGGCCAGACGCGCTGACCGTTACTCCACAGGTGTGGACCACACAGTCTCTATTCCAGCCATTGACTTATACGAATTGTTTCTACCCACAATTTTTTACTAAACGGTCCATCTATTGGAGTATTATACAATGCACAGGTACAGTGATCAAATCTGATTGGCAGTTTCATACAGTCCCTACTCCAGGCATTGACTTAGTATACGAATTGTTTCTGCCCACAATTTTTTACTAATCTGTCCATGTATTGGAGTATTATACAATACACGGGTACAGTGATCAAATCTGATTGGCAGTTTCATACAGTCCCTACTCCAGGCATTGACTTAGTATACGAATTGTTTGTGCCCACAATTTTTTACTAATCTGACCATGTATTGGAGTATTATACAATACATGGGTACAGTGATCAAATCTGATTGGCAGTTTCATACAGTCCCTACTCCAGGCATTGACTTAGTATACGAATTGTTTCTGCCCACAATTTTTTACTAATCTGTCCTCCTATTGGAGTATTATACAATGCACGAGTACAGTGATCAAATCTGATTGGCAGTTTCACATAGTCCATACTCCAGGCATTGACTTAGTATACGAATTGTTTCTGCCCACAATTTTTTACTAATCTGTCCTCCTATTGGAGTATTATACAATGCACGGGTATAGTGATCAAATCTGATTGGCAGTTTCATACAGTCCCTACTCCAGGCATTGACTTAGTATACGAATTGTTTCTGCCCACAATTTTTTACTAATCTGTCCATGTATTGGAGTATTATACAATACACGAGTACAGTGATCAAATCTGATTGGCAGTTTCACACAGTCCATACTCCAGGCATTGACTTAGTATACGAATTGTTTCTGCCCACAATTTTTTACTAATCTGTCCATGTATTGGGGTATTATACAATGCACGGGTATAGTGATCAAATCTGATTGGCAGTTTCATACAGTCCCTACTCCAGGCATTGACTTAGTATACGAATTGTTTCTGCCCACAATTTTTTACTAATCTGTCCATGTATTGGAGTATTATACAATACACGAGTACAGTGATCAAATCTGATTGGCAGTTTCATACAGTCCCTACTCCAGGCATTGACTTAGTATACGAATTGTTTCTGCCCACAATTTTTTACTAATCTGTCCATGTATTGGAGTATTATACAATACACGGGTACAGTGATCAAATCTGATTGGCAGTTTCATACAGTCCCTACTCCAGGCATTGACTTAGTATACGAATTGTTTGTGCCCACAATTTTTTACTAATCTGTCCATGTATTGGAGTATTATACAATGCACGGGTACAGTGATCAAATCTGATTGGCAGTTTCATACAGTCCCTACTCCAGGCATTGACTTCGTATACGAATTGTTTCTGCCCACAATTTTTTACTAATCTGTCCTCCTATTGGAGTATTATACAATGCACGGGTACAGTGATCAAATCTGATTGGCAGTTTCATACAGTCCCTACTCCAGGCATTGACTTAGTATACGAATTGTTTCTGCCCACAATTTTTTACTAATCTGTCCATGTATTGGAGTATTATACAATACACGGGTACAGTGATCAAATCTGATTGGCAGTTTCACACAGTCCATACTCCAGGCATTGACTTAGTATACGAATTGTTTCTGCCCACAATTTTTTACTAATCTGTTCATCTATTGGAGTATTATACAATACACGGGTACAGTGATCAAATCTGATTGGCAGTTTCACACAGTCCATACTCCAGGCATTGACTTAGTATACGAATTGTTTCTGCCCACAATTTTTTACTAATCTGTTCATCTATTGGAGTATTATACAATACACGAGTACAGTGATCAAATCTGATTGGTAGTTTCACACAGTCCATACTCCAGGCATTGATTTAGTATACGAATTGTTTCTGCCCACAATTTTTTACTAATCTGTCCATGTATTGGAGTATTATACAATACACGGGTACAGTGATCAAATCTGATTGGCAGTTTCACACAGTCCCTACTCCAGGCATTGACTTAGTATACGAATTGTTTCTGCCCACAATTTTTTACTAATCTGTTCATCTATTGGAGTATTATACAATACACGAGTACAGTGATCAAATCTGATTGGTAGTTTCACACAGTCCATACTCCAGGCATTGACTTAGTATACGAATTGTTTCTGCCCACAGTTTTTTACTAATCTGTCCTCCTATTGGAGTATTATACAATGCACGGGTACAGTGATCAAATCTGATTGGCAGTTTCACATAGTCCATACTCCAGGCATTGATTTAGTATACGAATTGTTTCTGCCCACAATTTTTTACTAATCTGTCCATGTATTGGAGTATTATACAATACACGGGTACAGTGATCAAATCTGATTGGCAGTTTCATACAGTCCATACTCCAGGCATTGACTTAGTATACGAATTGTTTCTGCCCACAATTTTTTACTAATCTGTTCATCTATTGGAGTATTATACAATACACGAGTACAGTGATCAAATCTGATTGGTAGTTTCACACAGTCCATACTCCAGGCATTGATTTAGTATACGAATTGTTTCTGCCCACAGTTTTTTACTAATCTGTCCTCCTATTGGAGTATTATACAATGCACGGGTACAGTGATCAAATCTGATTGGTAGTTTCACACAGTCCATACTCCAGGCATTGATTTAGTATACGAATTGTTTCTGCCCACAGTTTTTTACTAATCTGTCCTCCTATTGGAGTATTATAGAATGCACGGGTACAGTGATCAAATCTGATTGGTAGTTTCACACAGTCCATACTCCAGGCATTGATTTAGTATACGAATTGTTTCTGCCCACAGTTTTTTACTAATCTGTCCTCCTATTGGAGTATTATACCATACACGGGTGCAGTGATCAAATCTGATTGGCAGTTTCACACAGTCCATACTCCAGGCAGTAACTATCCATACCTTTATTCTTCATATCAGTGTCACTTTTTAGTGAAGCGTATTATATTGTAAAGAATATTATGATTATATGAAAATGATGCGAGCATGAAATAACAGCTATCAGGTTTATACAATATTATGCATTCTACTCATTACACAAAACTACAGTAATGTGATTTATGAAAAGTCGTGCTAGTGACCAAAAGTATCGCCAATGATACCTCTTAAGAGTAGTGTTGTACGCCTGTTTGAGAACCCAAACAGTGTTTCTATTACTATTACGTTAATAGCTAATGTGTAAGAATGTATAGACAGTTAATATTATTTAATTTAACATATAACAAATCTGCAATTATATTTGCTTTTCTCAGCCATGTTACTGACTAGACGGAATGATAAATTCAATCAACTTTAGGCATCTAGTGACAAGTAAATAGAAGAAACTCGAATGACAACCAGAAAGCGCAGATGGTATAGAGTAAGATATCTCAGTGCACGGACTCATATAAGCGCATAATAAATGACATGCATAAATTTCTAAGCTGTCATATATTATACCGAAGGACAGACGAGATTAAAGAGATGCACATCAGAATCACTCAAGCTATTAAAATCCTCATTACTACCAAGCCATGTCACCAATGAGCGTCACGAGCTCATTTTTGTGTTTTATCCAAAGAGCTTATAATACTTAGGCCTACAACCTCCTTGAGTCTATTCATCAAAAAGTATATCGTATAATAATAATGTCTTTGGTAGCCATTTCAAACTACGTCGGATCTCTAATAATGAAATATCAAAATGAAATTTCAGGATATAATATTGCAATGAATAAAATTAATTAATTAATTAATTTTTTATTTATTTATTTATGTATGTATATCTATCTGTCTGTCTGTCTGTCTGTCTGTCTGTATGTTTGTCTGTCTGTCTGTCTGTCTGTCTGTCTGTCTGTCTATTTATTTATTTTTATTTATTTATGTATTTTATTTATTTATTTTATTTATCTATTTATTTCTTTATTTTATTTATTTATTTATCTATTTATTTATTTATCTATTTAATTTATCTATCTATTTTATTTATTTAGCCATTTATTTATTTTATTTATATATTTATCTATTTATATATTTTAATTATTTATCTATTTATTTCTTTATTTTTATTTATCTATTTATTTGTTTATTTTTATTTATCTATTTATTTGTTTATTTTTATTTATCTATTTATTTATTTATTTTATTTATATATTTATTTATTTATCTATTTCTTTATTTTATCTAGCTATTTATCTATTTATTTATTTATCCATTTATTTATATATATATATTTATTTTATCTATTTATTTTATCTATTTATTTTATGTGTTTATTTTATTTATTTATCTATCTATTTTATTTATTTATGTATTTATTTTATTTATGTATTTTAATTATTTTATTTATTTATCTATTTATTTGTTTATTTTTAATTATCTATTTATTTATTTTATTTATTTATCTATTTATTTATTTTATTTATTTATCTATTTATTTATTTTATTTATTTATCTATTTATCTATTTATTTATTTATCTAGTTCTTTATTTATTTATTTATTTATCTAGTTATTTATTTATTTATCTAGTTATTTATTTATTTTTATTTATTTATTTATTTATTTAGTTATTTATTTATTTATTTATTTAAAAATTCCGGACATTAAGCGTTCTGGAAACAATTTTCTTTCCTGCATAGAGGACTGATTTCCTGATAATCGGGAAAAATACCGGACGGTTGGCAACCATATATCGAAGTGCATAATGTCACGTAGGTACAAAACTAAGCTAGGTGTGACAATAGGCTTCGGAGAGTTTGTAATAGACATGTCAGGTTGATTATTTAATTTGTTTTGTAACATTTAATATCGTTACATGTTATGTAATGAAGGCTGTATTTTTTGTGAAAGAAAAGTTTAAAATAAAGCAGCAATAATTTCTGCATTTTCTTAAACATAAAAAACTAGTGCTGAAAGTTATTTGCTTCCATAATAATGAAAGATACTCTCTCTCGAGCCAATACTGAAGAGAACAACGCATATAAATATCTACACCACACCGCCATTAAATATATGAAAAAGACCCAACCCCACTTGATTAATAACTATAAAAATATTTGATTTTTAATAATATTATCTTACGTAAATTTTATAGCTTTCAGTAACATATACTGTATATACTATATAGCCGCCATTCAGTAAAATATAGAAATCAAAATCTAATTTAAGTTATTCTCTACATCTACTTACATAACCTCAAAACGTTTCACTTTCATATCATCAATATAGCATTAATATGTATAATTAATGAAAAATAGTCACATCATGGCATTAACTACAATAATATTTCATTTCTAATGGTAATAATGTCATCAAACCACCTCACGTTTTGTAGTTTTTAATATCCAATACACCGCAGTACCCAGAAAATTACACACCACAGAATCGAACCTGTAAATTATTTTTAGTAAGTTAAGTTTTTAATAACCAATTTAATTTGAGCTCTAAATATGTCAGCATTCTTGCAGATCATGGCCTTCGTGTAATATTGTTTACTGTAGTGTGTGTTTTGTTTTATTCTGAAATGCAATTAGCTAGTTCTCAAAACTAACGACAGATGGATTTTGGAAAATAGGAAAATTATGTTGAAAAATTGACATTTCACTGAAAACTACTATTTTTCTGAAAAACTTTGAGTTCCAAGCTTCAAAATGAGGGATCAATTATTAAAATCCGTTCAGCCGTTTTCCCGCAATTTTCATTACCAGTTCAAATTATATATATATATATATATATATATATATATATATATATATATATATATATATATCCGAAATAACCCCATAGAGGCAAGAACATCAGTTATTTATAAACTAGTGTTTCGTTTTCATCTGTTAATTTTTTCCTATTTCTCTATTACAATCGTTTCACGCTATAGTTTCTGAAGAATCTCTGCAGTTAAGGAAGAACAACAGAGAATTGATCTGTCTTGGTCTCCGAACGGCAATGAAAGTAGGTAAATATTTAATTCTACAATTCGAGAGAGCGCTAGTGTTGTCATTATGGCGTAATGAAGGGTGCTTAAAAGAAACGTTTCCACACTACATGTGTCAGGGGCGTCTCGTCCAGTGCACAATCCCGGGTCTTTAGTTTTACGACCCGCGGGAGCAGGTCTGCAATCCCGCACTGCAATATTAAGCACTTCCTTTCCGCTCAAGTTTTAACGACAAATTTACGGCGCTAACGCAACCAGATGGCTGCAAGTCTCCAACTACCGTTCTGGAGTTAGCAAGTCGCTAGAGAAATGTCCAAACACGGGTTGTGGTTCCTGTACTCAGTCCGGACAACGGGTGTAACGTTAAACCTATCGCTTTATGGTCCTTACCTACCAGAGAACGGCTATTAAACTTCAGTGGCGTGCAGACACTATGTGTAAGAGGAGGCAGTACAGTACAAACGACAGATAAGATTAAGGGAAGACTCCACTGAAAATTATCAAAATTTTACCCTTTTTTTTAAGCTATTTCACTTATTCAGAATTTAGGGGAGAGTCGGGTAGTATCGGACAGTGCGTTTCTTTCATCTACCACCATATGGTAGTACCTGATTGACTTGGTTACGTTTCTCTATGCGACATCATAGAAACGTAACCATGTCAATCAGGTACTATCATCGTGTGGTAGAGGAAAGAAACTCACTGTCCGATATTACCCGATGTCCGATACTACCAGACTCTCCCCTATATTTTCATACCCCAAATGGATTCAGCTCAATTCTGATTACAAATATCCGTATGTTTACACTTTTTAAATTAAGGCTGGAAGAGGGCGTGGAATTTAAAGAGCTGTCAAAATTGTTTTTCATCGAAGAATTCTTTTTTAAAATTTCTGATTACAAATCTAGTAACTTTTTGTTGGCTCCCTGAAGTTACTAGATGAATGTAGCGGAGGAGAATATTAATTTACATAAATATTCATTTTATTTTCAAATCTATTTTTCTGTGTTCATTTTTGTTGATTCAACACCAACTTTCTTATGCCAAATATTAATCAATCTGGATGAAATTTTTACTGCAAGTATTTATGAGGTAGCTGCATGTTTCTATGCATTTATTTTGTGAGAAATGCTGCTAGTTTATTTTGTTATTTGTATTCTTCACCTGACATAATTAGGAAAATTAAATCCAGACGTTTGAGATGGGCAGGGCATGTAGCATGTTTGGGCGAATCTAGAAATGCATATAGAGTGGTAGTTAGGAGACGGGGGAAAAAGACCTTTGGGAGGCCGAGACGTAGATAGGAAGATAATATTAAAATGGATTTGAGGGAGGTGGGATATGATGGTAGAGACTGGATTATTTTGCTCAGGATAGGGACCCATGGAGGGCTTATGTGAGGGCGGCAATGAACCTCCGGATTTCTTAAAAGCCAGTAAGTTTATTATTATTATTATTATTATTATTATTATTATTATTATTATTATTATTATTATTATTATTATTGTTACTTACTTACAATGCGTGCAGTTCTGTGTTGTGCAACTTTCTCCATTATCCTGTAACTTCATCCCTCTTAGCCCCAAATATTTTCCTAACCACCTTATTCTCAAACACCCTTAACCTATGTTCCTCTTTCAAAGTGAGAGTCCAAGTTTCACAACCATAAAGAACAACCAGTAATATAACTGTTTTATAAATTCTAACTTTCAGACTTTTTGACAGCAGACTGGATAATAAAAGCTTCTCAACCGAATAATAACAGGCATTTCCCATATTTATTCTGTGTTTAATTTCCTCCCGGGTATCATTTATATTTGTTACTGTTGCTCCAAGATATTTGAACTTCTCCACATCTTCAAAAGAGAAATTTCCAATTTTTATATTCCCATTTCGTACAATATTCCCGTCAGGAGACATAATCATATACTTTGTCTTTTCGGGATTTACCTCCAAACCTACCTCTTTACTTGCTTCCAGTAAAATTCCCGTGTTTTCCTTAATCGTTTGTGGATTTTCTCCTAACATATTCACGTCTTCGGCATAGACAAGCAGCTGATGTAACCCGTTCAATTCCAAACCCTCTCTGTTATCCTGGACTTTCCTAATGGCATACTCTAGAGCAAAGTTAAAAAGTAAAGGTGATAGTGCATCTCCTTGCTTGAGCCCACAGTGAAATGGAAACGATTGTTGGTATTGTTATCATTATTTATTACTTATTTATTAGTGATATCAAGAAATACAGAGTTTTATTAGTGTAAATTTATAGGCATATTTTAAGGTTTTAAAGGCATGCTTGCAAGCATATTTAGTAGGTTTTTAGGGCATGTACCTTTTGACTCTAGTAATCATTCTCGTCGCCGATGCACAGTACTGTCTTCCCCTGAAGATCAGCTCCTATGGACCAATACAGCAAATATTCTACATAAGCACACTTGGAGTTAATACCGTGGGCTGAATATTGGATTACCACAAGAGCACACATTGAAGACGGCTAGAACTTCATACATACTAATAACATAGTCAGAGATCGAACACCCGATCCCTTATACATGTCCAGCATTGGGCCATGCTTACAGACTGTCAGCTGAGCGAATTCAACCCTACAGGGTGGTTGAAGGAGAGGGGGTGCGCAGCCCCAACCCCCCTCCCCGAGTTCACGGAGTAATCCGGGGAAGTGGGATCAATACAGTCTGGGGAAGGGATGTGGAGGGGAAGGGAGAGTTGTGAGGCTTCCGTCTCTTCTCGAGCGAGGAAGTCAGGACTCCAGCATCTCCGTGTTGTAACGTATTGGATAGGTCAGAGGTCACCGCCGCGTTCATTTACAAGCATTGGCTACATCGATTATCCGCCGGTTCTCTAAACAGCTCCTACATAGCACCCCATCCGTCGTCCATGTCTGTGAAGCGGGTAGCAACGCGATATTGCCTACAAGCGGGCCCCCAATTCCTATGCGACAGCAAGATGTTGATGATTGTGGTGATAACTTCATTGAGAACTGTCCACACACAACGAAAGGTCAAATATAACTTTTAATTTGTATTAATTATGATTGCCTGCGGCATGTTCTTGTAAGTAGGCTTTAATTCAGAAGGAAAGCCACTCGGGCAGGAGTACGAGGACACGGTCTTATTTTTCCACGACCTCAGGTTCGAGCCTCGGCACAAACTAGAGCACCCGTGGCGAGAACGTGACTCGCGAGACGTTGTTGCTCGCAGTGATAGCTGTACATTTCGCTTGCTTCTAACTCCAACCCCCACCCTCTCACTCACTCATTCACTGGAGTCAAACTCCGTTCCATTTGTATTTGTCTTTGACCTGCGAGTGGCATATGTCTCTCTCGAAACCATGTACGAAAGTTCTAAGTAGGATGGGAGGACGCATTTTTTTGCTGTCAATATGATGAGAATATTAAATGTATGATTTGTTCACAAGTATTACGAGGAAAACGGTTGTATAACATAAAACGGCATTATACTACATGTTACTGATGAAACATTAAAAGGTTAAGTGTTATTGTTGTTGTTATCATCATCAACAGCAGCATCATCATCATCATCATCATCATCATCATCATCTCTGTACGTCGACCCTTTTTCAGCAGATGTACGAATAAGGCGGTTAGCTCTTCAATTTGAACTCACTGATTTGCTATGTGATGTCAAATGAAAGCTAGATGTAAGGACTTGACAAATGTTGAACTTTCAAATCTTTGTCAAAAAATAAATATCCGAAGCTTCGTTCTTTCGCTTGCTCTGTTGAAGCCATGTTCGCTACAACTTACGTTTGTGAAAAATTATTTTCAACAATTAAAATAGTAAAAACCAAATTGAGATCACGACTGACAGACAAATACGTTCGTGATCAACTACGACTGGCAGTAAGTGACATAATTCCTGATTTTGAAACTCTGTCGCAGAGACATTCTGAAGACAATTTTAGGTTGTGATAATGTGTCCTATGTTTTCTTATTCATTTCTTTCTTCGTTACACGTACTAAATATCAGTTTGTAGCCTTATACTGTATAAATCTATATTTAAGTAAGGAAAATGAAAATCCGTTAATAAGTCAGACAGTTGCTTCACTTCCCATTCGGGTGTCCGCCTCTCTCCATAGGTGCTATGCACGTTGCAGGTTACACAGTGGCTCGGCTGGTCTACATCATATACATTTTCATTCTGATATCTCGAGTTTAAATATTTACTCCAATTTTTATAATTGAAATTATTTGCTTTTAAAATATTTTCGTATGTTCCTCATACATGATTTAGAAAATCGACATGGCCTATGCGTTTTGCATTTCGAAACTCAAGTTTTTGAGAAAAAATACTTAATACTCCATTTCGTAATTTTAGTCTTTTTTTTAACCATTACAACTACAACAATTTCTCGTAACAATATAATAATAATAATAATAATAATAATAATAATAATAATAATGATTTATTTTAGCTGGCAGAGTTAAGGCCGTAAGGCCTTCTCTTCCACTCAACCAGCAGAAAGTGTATATACATATGCATGAACTTACAAAGAATTCAACAATTTGATTTAGATGAAAGTTACATGTATACAAGAGTTATTTACGAATTAAACAACAAAATACTATGAACTATTAATTAAACACTGAAATAAACTGTGTAGCAGAATTAAACTAAAATACATAGAATGTTAATATATTTCAAATTATATTAGATAATAGAAAGAGATTATTATGAGACAATTTTGAAAATGCAGGACAATCAGGATGATGTCTAAAGAAAAAAGCAACAGTGTAGTCAGTAATATTTTAAATCAGTATGATTGGAGTGAAATGCTAATAAGGTTATCTTTTAAGCTGTTCTTAAAGGTGTTTGTTGTCTTGCAGCCCCTAATACTTTGTGACAAGGAATTCCAATGACGCGAGGTGGATATTGTAAAAGATGAGGAATAACAAGATGTTCTATGAAGAGGTATATTTAGCGTGCCACAGATAAGTGATCTGGTATTTACGTCGTGGTTAGAATATAGATAAGAGAAACGAGACGAAAGGCAATTTGGTGTTGAGGTGTGCAGAATTCGAAAGAGTAAAGACAAAGAGTGTAAAGTTCTGCGTTCTTTAAGTCGGAGCCACGAGAGACTTGCGAAGGACGGTGATATGTGATCATATCGTCGGATGTTGCACACGTATCTGACGCACATATTCTGAGCTCGCTGTAACTTGACTGACAGTTCAGAACTTAAATCAATTAACAAAACGTCACAATAATCGAAGTGCGGCATTACTAGGGTTTGTACTAGGGTAAGTTTTAGTTGCTGGGGCAAGAAGTTTCTCAAGCGACTCAAAGAGTGAAAGGAGGAACAGATTTTTTTTATCGTTTCTTTAACTTGAAAATTCCAACTTAGATTATTATCAAAAAAGAAGCCAAGATTTTTTACGACAGATGAATAAGGAATTATGTAATTAGGACAATAAAAAGGATATGTCAGTTTATTTATAACATATTTATGAATATCTGTACAGAAAGTTAAGGCATTTTAAAAAAAAGGAACTCTTATTCGGCAGAGCATTTTCAAGTCTATAATGTGCTGAAAATAAAAGTTGAGAAGTGACTGATAAATAAAAACATTCCACGCTCATTCACCATTCCCTTTAAATTTAATTTTAAGAGTCTTAAAAGTGACGTAGTGGTGAAGAAAATACAGATTATGAAAGGTGAATCATTAAATTATTTTTGGAGCAAAAAACTAAATTTTCGTTTTTGAAGGTTGTTTCCATTATTTGCATCGATTCATAGCCTTAAAACCCGATTTGTACAGAGCTCTTGCTTTTAGCACCCAATTTTGTGAAATAAAATCAATTAGGTTGCTACGTGTTAGTGATTTTGTTGATACATAACTTGTACGAAACAGTTACAGTACAGTTATTTTGATAAGCTAAATAATTCTCCGAAATAGCATCAGTGTTTTTACGTGACAGTAGAGGAAATTGGATTTGTATGAAACGCTCAGTTCGGACATTTCGGTAACGTAATAATTCTGTGAAATTCAGTCAGTGATTACTGTGGTATAATTGATTAAATTCCACTTAAACGTAATGCATCTAGTGATCATTTGGACGGAGTTACGCAATAATAGACCAAGCGCCAGAAACCTGTTTCGAGATATTGACCATTGAAATAAATCTGTTTTTATAAAACATTTTATGCTCGACCATGCCGAAATGTAGTAATTATACACCTGGTAGCAGCCCTTTAATGGGCCTCATTAAAGTACACCTATTCATTAAAGTTCAGGTGTTCCACCAATCAGAATATACCATTGTAGCAATATGAAGGCGCATGTATCGATTATTCTCGGATATGCAATCGAAAGACAACTAGTTCTGTTACTATAATAATTAGCATTAATTGTAAATAATATTCAAATAAATTCAATTTGTTATCTCGTTTTTCAATGTCTAATTCAATTTCAAGGTTATATCAAGATTAATGTTTATTTTACTCTCTAGATTATATCAAGGTCAATGTCGACATTTGTTTCTCGGAAAAAATCAATACTTTCGCGTCTGCGCACATCTCACAATTTACGAGGTATTGCACAAGGTCAGTTCCGCTCCTCAGTCAGATGAGAATAACATGAATACTTATGAATAATTTCAAGTTAAAAATATGGTCGAGCATAAAAAGTTCATATGAAACTTGACTATAATGGTAATTAAGAAAATTATGAAACTCGCTTCATAAACATACTCGCGTCTTAATTACTACCATAGGCTCGTTGCATAATGTACTATTATATGCAAGAAGTATTATAACATTCATACTATTACAAAAAATGGCATAAATAATATCAAAAGAAGGCTAACCGATTTTTGGTAAGAGACCAGCAGTTGAATTAATATTTCGAAGAAAAATAAATAAATGAATTTTATGTAATAAACGAATTTTTGCTTATAAATAGCAGCAAAATTCAGATATCGCATTCTTGATTTTTTCCGAGTTAAATTAGCCTGCCATCAACAGATTTGTGCAAATATCTCTTTCTTTTTTTTCTTCAAATTGTCGGTTGGTCTATTGTTGCGTAACTCCGTCCATTTGATAACGTTATAACTATGCTCTGAAATAAAATTGAGGACCATTACGTACGTGGTTTAAGTTCAACTTGTGCAAAATATTAGCTTCCGATACATCGATAATGTAACAATTCTGTAAAAGTGTTTATAAATCATCACTGCTGAAGAGCGTAATTCTGATGCGTCGACAAAAGTAATTCTGTGAAATAACGTAATCGATTGTTACGTCATATTTGTTTAACCGAACTCGTCGGAAGGCTTACTTTTGACATTTACATAATTTAATGAGTTTGTGAAATAAAATCCATGTTTCATTCCGTTATTATTGGAATATAGCTTGTACGTATATATTTAGTGGTGTTATAACACTGTTGAAAATCAGTTTCTGTGAAATGTTTGTCTTCTGATACTTTAATTTATACCAGAGTTGTTGAAATTCAGTTCGTACAGTTCGTTTGGTATTACACAAAATTAATGATCCTTACATTACTTCCACTAGGGACCTTATTGAGGAGAGTAAAACTGTTTAAAGAACCTTAAATTAACTCCTGCTGATTCTTTTTTAAATAATCGTGAAAATTTTGTGGACTCTCGAAAAGTTAGAGACGCTTTAAGAGAAAAAGAATTTGAAAATTGGTGTACATTGCAACAAAAGGGTAAAGGAGTGATTCTTAACAAAGAGTTCCCCCCCAGCAAACAGCTGGATAAGAAATCACAAAGGTCTAACTCTCTTGGAATGGATAGACGCCCTTAAAATGGTATGCTATGTCGCTCCGGTCCGAGCTGTACCGGGTAGAAGTCGGGATGGTACCCGCTGTAGGCGCTGTCTCAGCGAGATTGAAACTCTTCCCCATATCCTTGGCTTCTGCCCCTATAGTGAGGCCCTTCGCAACATCCGTCACCATGCTGTCCGTTCTATGCTGGCCGAGGCACTGAAGGAAGTAGGGTTTACAGTCCATCAAGAGGTGCAGGGACTAGCCACACAAGGAAGTGTTCGGCGAATTGATATCATTGCCATTAAGAACAACTCGGCATACATTCTCGATCCCACCATCAGATTTGAGACACATGCAGATCAACCGCATGAGGTGGACAGTGAAAAGAAACGGATCTATGAACCAACAATCCCGTTCCATAAAGATAAATATAGCCTGTCCCAGATTGATTTAATAGGTCTGATGGTGGAAGCACGTGGTACCATACCCCCCTTCTTTGCCAACAAATGTAAAAACCTGGGGCTAACACACAGCATTGTGAAGGAAATAGCCATTAGTGCCCTCAAAGGATCGGTTCAGATATTGAGAAATCATTTGTATGGGAGTGATAATGGAAATTTCAAGTTATCTTAACCGATGGCTATTGATTGGTTTAGATATCAATACCAATCAATCCGTACTATTATTTTTCTCGCGATATATTGCGTTCAAATCATTCTAACCTATCTGATGATATTTGTTCCCCCTTTCTTCACTGTAAATGAGCACAAACGCTACTTAGGTGTAAATTTTCCTGACATTTTGTATATTCGATTCCCTAACAGTTTCAAATGTATATCATTTTACCTTTTAGGTGTGTTTCCAAATTATATGTAATACGCTTTGTCAACTCTGGCAACCTTTTCATAAGGGAAGCTAAATTTATATTATTGTATACTTCAACTTCTTCGATATTATATTAATCTATTGTATACATAACTTTTCCATGATATTTTCATAATGTAATTCTTGTGGAAAAACAGATCATTAATTGTTGCAAAATATATATTCAATTCTGATTATACGTCTCGCTGAGCTCCTTCTTGCTAACTCATTTTTCCTGTGCATCTTTCATTTATATGCAATCTTCTCCCTGTCTTGCACTTTATAATTTCTCTGTCCGTGTCTTTGTCGGTGTCTTTTCTCCGTTTTTCTGATGTCTTCTATTAATACGTCGTTTTTGCATCTCTTTGCCTCCATTCTTAATGCCTAAGCCAATTTCATATTCCTATTCTGTATTCTGCTCATCGTATTTCCTTCGGTATTCGTTCTTTTTTTGTATCTGTTTTATGTAACTAGAAACCTCTGTATTTCTCCACATATCCATTTCTATTGATATTTGTATAGTATTTTTCAAACCTTAATATAACATAGTCCAAATTTCATTTCTCTTCCTTTAAGTGCTTGACCGGAACTATTGTTGGCGATCTGTTACCCACAGGCTGTGTTATGGAAATGGATGGCAGACACGGTAGTTTCCAGTTTCTTTCCGTGTCTGATGTAATTCCAGCGAAATGAGCCGAAAGACCAAACTCCGAAATTTACCCAACATTTACACGGAGAGTGGAGGAAAAACCCCAGTGAAAAACCTCAACCGGGTAACGTGTTCCAACCAGGATTCGATCCCGGGCCCATGAGCCTCGCAGTCAGGCTCGCTGGTAACTACTTCAAGCTATGGACAAATTTCATTGAGATATCTCAAAATATTGCACTAGGACGTTTCTAATACAGATACAAGATACAGCTACTGTTTTGTCCATTTTTTTTTTTTGTTATTTTATTTTCCAAAACGTTCTGTTTTATTTATCGTTAGTTTAATACAAAAATCTTTGTTTTCGTTGCTGTTTATGCCATATATTATTTTATATAACTGAGAGACCCAAGGATTTTCGGTTTTCTTTTGACCTATTCTCCGTAAATTATTATAAATTAAAATTATCTTTTAATACTACCTGTCGGTTACTAATATTACCTATCGGTTACTAGGGAATGTTTAAATAAAAATGCATTATTGGTCATTGTTCTCTACAACCCTGGACTGATCATTTGTTTTCTATCAAGATAGGCACTACCTTTACACGCAAATTTGTTAATTATAAATTTAAATAAGAAAGATGACAAGAGTATACAACCTTGTAATTCTTTAGTGAGTTCTTATAGTATGTGATATGTGATATGATATATGATATGATATGATATGATATGATATGATATGATATGATATGATATGATATGATATATGATATGATATGATATATGATATATGATATGATATGATATATGATATGATATGATATGATATGATATATGATATGATATATGATATGATATGATATATGATATGATATGATATATGATATGATATATGATATATGATATGATATGATATGATATGATATGATATATCGTTGACTGAGAACCAGACTGTTGTAAGTCCAACTTTTTATAAAAAAGAAATCTGTGTTTGTGTTCCATTTCTTGTCTGCATATATGAATCGAACAAAATTGTAAATATTCCTCTCCATAAGGTTGCTGTGAAGCTATTCCAAATTGTTACATGAAGCTTTGAATGTCAGGAGCTTAAAATAGCTCTCCTAGAAAAAAAAAAAAAAAAAAGTAAAATGGACTTGAAACAGTGTGGTTCTGAGCCATCGATATGATGTATGATATGTGATATGATATATGATATGATATGATATGATATGATATGATATGATATGATATGATATGATATGATATGATGTCCACACCTGTGGAGTAACGGCTAGCGCGTCTGGCCGCGAAACCAGGTGGCCCGGGTTCGATTCCCGGTCGGGACAAGTTACCTGGTTGAGGTTTTTTCCGAGGCTGGGTAACTTTCGATGATGGACCCCGGACTCATTTCACCGGCATTATCACCTTCATCTCATTCAGACGCTAAATAACCAAAGATGTTGATAAAGCGTCGTAAAATAACCTACTAATATAAAAAATATATGATATGATATATGATATGATATATGATATGATATGATATAATATGATATGAAATGATATATGATATGACATAATTATGTTGTGATATGGTGTATGATACGATATATAATATGATATATGATATGATATGATATGAAATGATATATGATATGATATAATTATGTTGTGATATGGTGTATGATACGATATATAATATGATATATGATATGATATGATATGAAATGATATATGATATGATATAATTATGTTGTGATATGGTGTATGATACGATATAGGATATGATATGATATGATATGATATATATGATATGATATGATATATGATATGATATGATATAATTATGTTGTGATATGGTGTATGATACGATATATAATATGATATATGTTGTGATATGGTGTATGATACGATATACGATACGATATATGATATGATATGATATATGATAGGATATAATTATGTTGTGATATGGTGTATGATACGATATATAATATATGATATGATATGAAATGATATATGATATGATATAATTATGTTGTGATATGGTATATGATACGATATATAATGTGATATATGATATGATATATATTTTTTTCACTCAACGTGTTCGGGCCAGCATACACAGTGACGGAAATGCGTGAGTTCTTATAGTTTTGATACTTCAATAATATTTTTCTGTGGACGGAAGTCATTTAGAGTCGCGTCATAATTGTTTAACCCAATTTCTGTGAAATATTTACTACCTTTAGATCGATAATTTGCTAATTCTGTGAAACGACATCTTCGCCTATTACGTCAAAATTGTTGAAGTGTAATTGGCTCTACATTTTTTACTTTCGGTGGCATTTTTGCTTATAAGCCTGGGAAAGGCTTGTGATTGTTTGGAATGTAACTTGTACAATATATTTACGTAAACAAAACGTGGCAAAGTTTTTATTAGACCGCAGCAAGACCTCTTAAAAAGATCCTTCACGACGAATATGAAAGTTTTCCAGATCGCTGCATTGCAATGACGTAGGCCGATTGTTTCGTAATGTGGCTCTAGTGACGTCATGCCTCGTCACGCGCTGGTATGTGGTTTGCAGCCTTGATGCAGACTTATAATTAAGAAGGCTGTATTAAACGTTGCTGCTCCTAGATAGCAGCACTGTCATTTATCACTGCCAAGCACCGCATCGTGTGAAGAGGCCACGCTTGTGACAGGGAGTGGGAAGAGTGGGGATACCGCACCTTCGTGCCGGTTGATCTTTATCTTTATGAGAGATTGGATTTCAGATGCACACATCTTGTTGTTTTCTGTTTATAACAGGAGAATATGTAGAGACATCCGTTACCGTTCTGTGCCTACGTTCGTTTCATTGTTACTTTATAAATGAATGCCATGTGAAGTGATTTAAAGATGAGATATGATGCCATGTTTATATTCTCTTCGTAAGCATTCCTTCAATGAAAGTTAAAAGTCGAGAGATGAATAATTGAAGCAAACTGGAGAAAGTTATATAATGATAACAACATTGAGCATAAATTTACTTTTATTTTTATACAAATACCAGTGGCGGCCGGTGAGGCATTCTGGTGGTGGTGCCAAAAACGAAAAAAGGTTGTACGCAAATTACCCTAGTGAAATTGATAATTTCGCAGTTCACGTTTGCATTATGTTAAATAAAACACATTAATTGAACCAGGTATTTTACCAGGTGTACAGTTAATAATGCATTTAGTAACAGTTACAATAACATTTCCGAAACTAATAGCGAAATTTACAGATACAGATAATTATCTGATTATAATCAAAACTTTCACAGTATTGTTAGTCAAATACAAATAACTTTTATCACTAGTAAAATTATTTTAATGTACCGAAGTACATATGATATTTCCATGCAGATATTCTGCGTCATCATACGATGAAAGAGTGATGGAACGGAGAAAAATTATCTCCGGCGCCGGGATTTGAACCCGGGTTTTCAGCTCTACGTGCTGATGCTTTATCCACTAAGCCACACCGGATACAACCCCGGCGTCGGATAGAATCGTCTCAGATTAAGCTCCAACTCTTGGGTTCCCTCTAGTGACCGCCCTCTGCACTACGTCATAGATGTTTATGAATGTAGGACCGAAGTCCACACATGTGGTGAGGTGCACTCGTTATGAGTGACTAGTTGGCCGGGATCCGTTCCATCACTCTTTCATCGTATGATGACGCAGAATATCTGCATGGAAATATCATATGTACTTCGGTACATTAAAATAATATATATGATATGCGTAAATCACTTCGTGATTTAAGACGGCGCTTATTCCATCGGATCCCGGCCAACTAGTCATTCATAACGAGTGCACCTCAGCACATGTGTGGACTTCGGTCCTACGTTCATAAACATCTATGACGTAGTGCAGAGGGCGGCCACTAGAGGGAACCCAAGAGTTGGAGCTTAATCTGAGACGATTCTATCCGACGCCGGGGTTGTATCCGGTGAGGCTTAGTGGATAAAGCATCAGCACGTAGAGCTGAAAACCCGGGTTCAAATCCCGGCGCCGGAGAGAATTGTTCTCCGTTCCATCACTCCTTCATCGTACTAGTAAAATTACTGGCAAAAACACACGAGATAAACAATGATATAGATAATAAACAAACACGTTTGCACTTTATTTAACAGTCCGATGAATCCAAGGCAGCGGCCTGAATAACACATGTTCATGTCCTGCTCAGATCTCATGTATCGTTAACAGAAGCATCAATACTATAGCAACAGTGTAGCGATATTTAGTTGCCGCAAAATAAAACAAATATTACACAACATTAACAAACAGTGTTACATAATATGAAAAAAATATTTATCTTTCTAAAAAGAACCATGACTATCTCTGCGTGCAATATAGTTAAATGGATAATAATTTACATATTCAAATCCAAGTTATGTGCATTAGTTTTGAATTGTCAACATTACATTAACATATGGATCGGAACTTTAACTTGTGTTTCGTGCAAGTCTGCGGTAGATGGTTCCCTTCGTAACGTCTCCAACAATCCTGCCATCTAGCGAAATTTTTGCATTACTGTGCTCTAGCGGGCGGAATATTAACTACTGAGTCAAATTGAATTCGGCTCAAAGTCTGCCATAAGAAACGCATATAAACTAGAATCAGTAGCCTTTTCTACATTGTTATATGGAGGGAGGTAGTGCCATACCGAAGTGGCTCCAACGTTCGGAAAAACGCTGCAAGAGTGCGTCCAGATCTGTGCGCGCGCTCGTTCAAATGAAATACGAATAAAAGTGTAGAAACAAACTATTACAACTGCTTTCTAGGATATGATTTTTTGTTTCTTTCATTGGTGGTGCCATGGCACACTGGCACTACTCCAGAAGCCGCCCCTGACAAATATACTAATAGGCGAGTTGGCTTTGTTGATGGGACAGCTACCAACTGAAATACTACCGGTTCAATTCCATGTGGGAACGGCATTTGTAGTCCTTCAGTCCCGAAACGAATCACTGTTTCATTCAACTATCTATAATATTGAGTACCACGTCTTTCACTGGGGTAAAATGTGACCGAATCGTCGTTCAGACAAACTTACTTCTAGTATAGTCCGTTAAATTCACTACAAAAACGAATAATTAAAATCTGTTTGAAGAAACATTTTGATTATCCAACTAAATTAATTTATTCAGAATTTAATGTATTTAATATTGAATACATTTATAAATATACTCTTGAAATTTTATCATAAAAGCCGCAATAAGTTTATGTTACAGGCACATAATTATGACACAAGACGACATAGGCTAATAATGCAACATTAGTAGAACCTAAATGTTTCACATCTGCTGGTCTAAAGCATAGCATTAATTTTGGCCCTCGGTTGTATAATTCTGTAGTTAAATTATACCTGGAACTTCTAACATGTAACCCACTACAAATAACAAGAAAATTAGAAACGTGTTAATATCTTCAATTTGATTAAATAAATTTATATCCTATGTGTATGAATTAATCAGCCTATATTACTTTTGTATTCTATAATTTCTGAATATATATTTTTCATGAATTTTCCTACTTTATTCACGTACGGTATTATTCTTCTCTATGTTAATATTATATTATTTAATTTCATTGTAGCTGTAATTTTACTTTTAGTTCCTATTTTATTTTATTTTCTATATTCCCCTTATATTAATAATATATCTGAAATTCGAACGAACACGAGCGCAGCTCATTCGGTCCTCAAATTCTGTTAATATTATTTATCCTCTTTTTATATGGTGGTATTATTTTATTACTATTTCTGTTGTTGTAAATTATATTCTGTAGTCTGATGTATTGATAAAATTGACAATTGTCTGATAATTGTACCTATTTTTAAGATGGGGGACAAGACCAACTGTAGTAACTTTCGAGGAATATCACTTTTGTTGACGTCATACAATATTTTGTCCAATATTCTTTTGAGAAGATTCACTCCATATGTAGATGAAATTATTGGGGATCATCAGTGCGGTTTTAGGCGTAATAGATCGACTATTCGTCAAATGTTTTCTATTCGACAGATATTGGAGAAAAAATGGGAGTATAAGGGTACAGTTCATCAGTTATTCATAGATTTTAAAAAGGCATATGACTCGGTTAAAAGAGAAGTTTTATATAATATTCCTATTGAATTTGGTATTCCTAAGAATCTATTTCGATTAATTAAAATGTCTCTCAGTGAAACTTACAGCAGAGTCCGTACAGGCCAGTTTCTATCTGATGCTTTTCCAATTCACTGCGGGCTAAAACAAGGAGATGCACTATCACTTTACTTTTCAACTTCCCACTAGAATATGCCGTTAGGAAAGTTCAGGATAACAGACAGGGTTTGGAATTGAACGGTTTACATCAGCTTCTTGTCTATGCGGATGACGTGAATATGTTAGGAGAAAATCCACAAACAATGAGGGAAAACACGGATATTTTACTTGAAGCAAGTAAAGTGATAGGTTTGGAAGTAAACCCCGAAAAGACAAAGTATATGTTTGTCTCGTGACCAGAATATTATACAAAATGGAAATATAAAAATTGGAGATTTATCTTTCGAAGAGGTGAAAAGATTCAAATATCTTGGAGCAACAATAACAAATATAAATGACACTCGGGAGGAAATTAAACGCAGAATAAATATGGAAAATGCATGTTATTATTCGATTGAGAAGCTTTTGTCATCTAGTCTGCTGTCAAAAAATCTGAAAGTTAGAATTTATAAAGCTGTTATATTACCGGTTGTTCTGTATGGTTGTGAAACTTGGACTCTCACTTTGAGAGAGGAACAGAGATTAAGGGTGTTTGAGAATAAGGTTCTGAGGAAGATATATGGGGCTAAAAGCGATGAAGTTACAGGAGAATGGAGAAAGTTACACAACGCAGAACTGCATGCATTGTATTCTTCACCTGACATAATTAGGAACATTAAATCCAGACGTTTGAGATGGCAGGACATGTAGCACGTATGGGCGAATCCAGAAATGCATATAGAGTGTTAGTTGGGAGGCCGGAGGGAACAAGTCCTTTGGGGAGGCCGAGACGTAGATGGGAAGATAATATTGAAATGGATTTGAGGGAGGTGGGATATGATGATAGAGACTGGATTAATCTTGCTCAGGATAGGGACCAATGGCGAGCTTATGTGAGGGCGGCAATGAACCTCCGGATACCTTAAAAACCAGTAAATAAGTAAAGTTTAGTGGTAAATGTTTTACAGTGTTTTTATTTTATCCATACCCAAATTGATCACCCTGTATAAAACAACTCCTTTAGTTAGGATTCATCAAACGGACTTTCAACTAATTGACCTTTTTGCAACGCATGGCATGAAATGTAGATACGGTGTACTTTTCCATGCTTTATGACGACTGTAGGCTAAAGATCCGAAACACTGTATTTTTCATACATATTTATAGCAGTGGAGTAATGCATACGAGGTCCCTTCCCGCTGCACTGCTTACTTCTGCGAAACCCTCGTTACGTGAGTCCTTGTTGCACAACACAAATCGCATGCAGTGTTAAGCGAACACGACTCAATATTGACAGACCTGACAGACGGAAATGACGTAGCCCTGTAATTCATCATGCCGGCTAATATCCTGTTACAATATGTACAGCAATCTGCGCCGATAAGCCTTGGCAGTCCAGGTTCCTTTCAAATGCCACGAGTCCGCACGTGTTGAAGCGAAACTTCTGAGTAGCTTCTATATACACACTGCGTATCCGTTTATCGTAGCCTACTATCGTAACGCTACAGTTCCTGGCGCATGGTTGTACAGTTAGTTGAGATGTGGTTGAGCCAAAATCTAGCCAGAAATGATTGTACTTGGTAAATCATACGTAGGGACCGGATTCTTAGTTTTGTTAAGAAGTACATTTTAGGTTATGGAATAAGTGAAATAGGTTCTTATAGTGTCCCTGCAGACGAGGCCTCTTTTAATGCTGCGTTAATGGCGCTGCAAACGCGCGTCAGTAGCGCTGCTAACGGACGACTGTTGGACCACCAATTCCCTACACCTTCACGACAATGTACAGGCTTAATTAGAAAAATATGTCACGACAGAAAAATATAGAATGATGATGATGATGATAATAATAATAATAATAATAATAATAATAATAATAATAATAATAATGTAAGCTAATTAATTAATTAAACTGTGTCTCAGTGAAACGTACAGCAGAGTCCGTATAGGACTGTTTCTGTCTGATGCTTTTCCAATTCACTGTGGGCTAAAGCAAGGAGATGCGCTATCACATTTACTTTTTAACTTCGCTCTAGAACATATTTGCACAAACAGCGCTCAACGAGCGCGCGCGCTCCTTCGGAGCGGGAGAGCCGTGTTTACCTCTCGCCGTAACGGAGAGGAAGATACGCCAGAATGACATAGACTTGCTATAGGTAGAGGAGAGGGAAACTACCACTCAATTATCTAGTGGAGTGCAGTGTGTAGGCCTATTCTCAGTAACTGTTTCACGTTGCTTATCTACTGCTACAGTACAGTATGGAGGAATCTAAAAGACGGAACATAACATTTAACATTTAACGATTTACAGCTCGAACTTATTGATCTTCAATGTGACCTAAGGGCTAAAGATCGTTTAAATAATACTACTAGCCTGGTTGAGTTTTACAAGACTTAACATTAGCAATAATATCCACGACTACACAGGCTGGCTGTGAAAATGATTGCTATGTTTGGCTCAACATTTATATTTGTGAGCAACTGTTTTCTATAATCATCTTTAATAAATAAATAAAAATATAACAAAATGATATTGTACATTTAAGTAGCTATATAATTTCTATTATTTCTGTAAAATAAATATTTCTTTATTAATTAATAATAGTCCAAGATAGTTTTGCAAACACTGAACGGGAATTCATTTCATAAACACTCGTAATACTACTTTGTTTTGTGTATATTTTGTACGAGATCACCCCCTTCTATTAGCTCAGCTAATATCTGCATTCCGCTCATGAGCTGTGAGCCGGCTCGGAGAGCGCAAACCTTGTGCAGGCCTGCTCTAGAATATGCCATTAGGAAAGTCCAGGATAACAGACAGGGTTTGGAATTGAATGGGTTACATCAGTTTCTTGTCTATGCGGATGACGTGAATATGTTAGGATGGGTGGGTAGGTAGATAAGTAGGTTACAGATAGGTGGATAGCTTTATAACATAGGTAGAGATGGGTGGTTGACTGCATAGACTTATAGGTAGTGGGGTGGGTGGGTAGGTAGGTAGATGGGTAGTAACTGGATTGGTGAGTAGAAGATGTAGGGAGGAGAGAGTGAGAAAGAGAGACAGCTGAAGATCATTGAAATAGTTGCACTATCATGTACATTCATGTTGGATCTGTGGCCCCTTGGTATCCGGTTAGTTTGATACAACAGAAGGGACAAATAAAATGGATACCGGTACATATTTAGTCGCTGTATTAGGAAGAGAAATCTCCCTACTTGAATTGAACAAAACTATTAGGCCTACTGGAGTAGAAGACTCTAATTATCATGACATGCAGAAGGTTTTTGTGTTAATGAGGGAAGATTGATGTACCAACGTTGTACTTGTTACATTTTATAAATTATAACATTTTCAGGGTCAGCTCTCCGTTATGATATTACACACCAACGTCTCGTTGCGAACAATTGAAGGCAGGGAATTTGCTCAAGTTGATTGCCCCGCTGCAGGTTCCCATGGGGACGGAGGAAGCTCTCACGAAATTGTTTCAGAGAGAATTTGTTTTTCTTGTCAGACAAAAGAACTCTAGAGAAGTTACATCGCTGTACGTTGTTACGTAGATGAATAATTGAATTGACATTCATGACTTAAATGAATAAGATGGATTTTTCTTGTGTTGTCTTATAAATATATGACAGCACAAAGACGCAGGACTTTCAATTCTGCAAGGATTATTGTTAAAGTTCTGTAATGCTTCTTTTAAAAAAGTGACGTCCAGTATTATAGAAAACTAGTGGCTTGTGCAGCAAATGCTGCAAACTAAGTTCATTAGAAGTTCAAATTAAATTTTTTCTAATTTATTTCCAATGAAGAATAGCAGACATTTTGAAAGTTATTTGCTTCCATAATATTGAAACATACTCCCTCTGAATGCTTTTTATGCCAAATACTTTTCCTTGAACCTATCCGTCTTCAGTTCTTGAGTTTCAATGCGAAAACGCAAGTAACAATGTTAGGACGATCAGGGAATTTTTCATGTGTGAGTAATGCAGTAGCTATTTCAGGTCATTGCGGATTATAGGTGAGAGTTAAGAAAACTTCAGGTTCGATTAAACCAAAGAAATATGAAATCAATTTTGATTTAGTTTTAAGACGCAGCTAAAATAGGAAGCATGACTCATTTACTACCTAGGAAAATTAAAGAATCACACATATAAATATCTACATCACACTGCCATTAAATATATGAAAAAAAAACCCATATCACTTGGCTAATAACTATACAAATATTTCATTTTTAATAACAATATTGTTACCTTACGTAAGTTTTATAATTTTCAGTAACAATATATATGTATATATAGCTGTTACTCAGTAAATTATAGAAATAAAGATCTAATTTAAAATTTTCTTTCTCTGCGTCTATTTATATAAAACCTCAAAAGGTTTTACTTTCATATCATCAATATAATATTAATGTGTGTAATTAGTGGCAAATAGATCTACTCACATAATATTTCATTAACTATAATAATATTTCATTTTTAGTGGTAATTTCATCAAACATTCTTAAGTTTTGTAGTTCTCAATATCCAATACACAGCTGTACTCGGAAAATACAGACCAGAGAAGAATCAGACCTGTAAATTATTTTTATATGCCATCTGAACTCTAAATATGTCAGCAATCCTGCAGATCATGGCCTTCGTGTAATATTGTTTATTGTAGTGTGTGTTTTGTTTTATTCTGAAAAGCCATATTTTTCAAAACTGACGACACATGGATTTTGGAAAATAGGAAAATGGTGTAGAAAAATTGACATTTCACTGAAAACTACTATTTTTATGAAAAACTTTGGGTTCCAAGCTTCAAAATGAGGCGTCATTTATTAAAATCCTTTCAGCCGTTTTCCCTTAATTTCCATTACCAGTTCAAATTATATATATAGATATATAATTTCAACTGGTAATGGAAATTACGGGAAAACGGCTGAACGGATTTTAATGAGTGACCCCTCAATTTCATGCCTGGCATCCAACGTTTTTCGGAAAAGTAGTAGTTTTCAGTGAAATGTCAATTTTCCTACATAATTTTCCTATTTTCCAAAATCCATCTGTTGTCAGTTTTGAGAACTAATTTTTTTGAATCACGGCCGACTTGATTGAATTTCAGAACAAAACACACACTACAATAAACAATAGGCTATTACACGAAGGCCATGGCCTGCAGGATTGCCGACATATTTAGAGCTCAATTCAATTTGTTATTAAAAACTGATTCTGCAGTATATAATTTTCTGAGTACAGCTGTGTATTGGATATTCAAATCTACGAAACTTGAGGTGGTTTGATGACATTATTACCATTAGAAATGAAATATTATTATAGTTAATATCATGATGCGTCTATTTTTCATTAATTGTACATAATATTGATGCTATATTAAAGTGAAACTTTTTGAGGTTATGTAAGTAAATGTAGAGAATATCTTAATTGAGATCTTCATTTCTATAATTTACTGAGTGACTGCTATATATAACTACAAAACTTACGTATGATAATAATATTGTTATTAAAAATCAAATATTTTAATACTTATTAACCCAGTGGGGTTGGGTCTTTTTCATATACTTAATGGCGGTGTAGTGTAGATATTGATATGTGTCACTGTCTTCAGTATTGGCTCGAGAGAGCGCAAAAAATACAGTTCCTAAGAAAAGATAAAAAGGTATTACTTACTGATAAAATAAGAGGCCTAGAAAATTTTGTAGTCTCCAGATCATTTCAGCAAGATCTCTCAGTAGGATAAAATTATTTTACGCTCTACATTTCAAGTTCTACATGCAGCAGCTATACGAAAATACTATTGTTCGAAAGCTTAGCATACCTGACATTTTTTTTAACTTTTGCCTACAATCCACAATGACCTGAAATAGCTACTGCTATCGTCCTGACATTGATACTTGCGTTTTCGCGTTGAAACTCAAAAAGTGAAGTTGGATAGGTTCAAGAAAAAGTATTTGGCCTAAAAAATCCACTCAGAGGGAGTATGTTTCATTAATATGGAAGCAAATAACTATCAAAAAGACAAGTATTCTTCATTGAAAATAAATATGAAAAATTTTTATTTGAACGTCTAACGAACTTAGTTTGCAGCAGCATTTGCTGCACAAGCCACTAGTATGTATGTGTGTGTATATGTATATATATATATATATATATATATATATATATATATATATATTTAGATTTTACGTTCACTCTAGAAACCATCACTCGTAATTTCGATTCATCATTTTGTTACTGACGTAGAATAGTAATCCATAAGGGTCCTATGTTAACAATTAAATCCTTTGCATTCTCTAGCTTATTTTATAAGCTGACAGATTAGGAGGGGGGGGGGGTGGACGCTAAATCCAGTCTCGTACCGATTGCTGTACAAACACGAGACACGTTGGGAGGAAAGTGAAATAAAACTCCGAGAGGTTGTGGTGTCTGCGGCAGAGAAAACATGAGCTTATAGGCCTTGGGGTGGAATTTAGCAAAAGCTGAACGTGTATATGTGCTCGGTGGCCGGTGCTTGATTACTCTGGAATGCGGTCCGACGGCTTATCTCGCTCCAGTTTCACTTCTCGCGCGCCGTGGAAGTGAGGGCCGCCATCTTGAATGCCACTGGATGCATCAATGTTGACTAGGTATCCGGAAATGTCGCGACAACCACGTAAATTCTGTGTTGTGGACTGTAATTTCCAGTGATGAAACATTCTTTAATTTTGCTTTCTCAGTAGTAAACTTAAGATTTGTTCTCATACGAAAGTTCACCCAGAAGTCTTATTATTATTATTATTATTATTATTATTATTATTATTATTATTATTATTATTATTATTATTATTTTACTTACAACGCAGAGCTGCACGCATTGTATTCTTTACCTGACATAATTAGGAACATTAAATCCAGACGCTTGAGATGGGCAGGGCATGTAGCACGTATGGGCGAATCCAGAAATGCATATAAAGTGTTGGTTGGGACGCCGGCGGGAAAAAGACCTTTGGGGAGGCCGAGACGTAGATGGGAAGATAATATTAAAATGGATTTGAGGAAAGTGGGATATGATGATAGAGACCGGATTAATCTTGCTCAGGATAGGGATCAATGGCGGGCTTATGTGAGGGCGGCAATGAACCTCCGGGTTCCTTAAAAGCCAATAAGTAAGTAAGTATTATTTTTACTTACAAGTGCCTTTAAAGGAATCCGAAGGTAGTCCACACCGGTGGAGTAACGGTCAGCGCATGTGGCCGCGAAACCAGGTGGCCCGGGTTCGAATCCCGGTTGGGACAAGTTACCTGGTTGAGGTTTTTCCGGGGGTTTTCCCTCAACCCAATACGAGGAAATGCTGGGTAACTTTCGGTGCTGGACCCCGGACTCATTTCACCGGCATTATCACCTTCATTTCATTCAGACGCTAAATAACCTTGATGTTGATACAGCGTCGTAAAATAACCCAATAAAAAAATAAAAACTCGAAGGTTCATTGTCGCCCTCACATAAGTCCACCATCGGTCCCTATCCTGTGCAAGATTAATCCACTTTCTATCATCATATCCCATCTCCCTCAAAGCCATTTTAATATTATCCTCCCATCTACGTCTCGGCCTCCGCAAAGACCTTTTTCCCTCCGGCCTTCCAACTATACCTGGTAAGGTTTATCTTGTCTCAGTAGCAATAAAACCAAGTCCCTTCAAATGAGGGAGGAAATTATAGAAGGGTTGTAAATTTTCAGGATTCCTTTCAAAACCTTGTTATTGTACAGGCTACCGGAACTCAGTTTCTTGAAAGACAAGCTCAGTGACGGAACTACACTGTACGAAGAGAGATATTTTGTTATTTTATTTTGCGCTACAGAATGTATCAACTAGTCCCTTCCGCCACTGGATGGATGGACGGCATCGTTCCACTTCCCCCATCACCATAACAATACAGACGAAGTAAGACATATCTCCTTTCACCTTTCAGTGAGACAAGATACACGACACAGCCTTTAACACTCTATGTGCATTTCTGGATTCGCCCATACGTGCTACATGCCCTGCCCATCTCAAACGTCTGGATTTAATGTTCCTAATTATGTCAGATGAAGAATACAATGCGTGAAGTTCTGTGTTGTGTAACTTCCTCATTTCTCCTGTAACTTCATCTCTCTTAGCCCCAAATATTTTTCTAAGAACCTTATCTCAAACACCCTTAATCTCTGTTCCTCTCTCAAAGTGAGAGTCCAAGTTTCACAACCATAAAGAACAACCGGTAATATAACTGTTTTATAAATTCTAACTTTCACATTTTTTGACAGCAGACTAGATGACAAAAGCTTCTCAACTGAATAATAATACAAATTTCCCATATTTATTCTGCGTTTAATTTCCTCCCGAGTGTCATTTATATTTGTTACTGTTGCTAAACTACATACCCAAAGTATTAGACAACTTTTCACAGTATAGCTATTTCTTCAATATTTCCTCCATTTCTGTTACAGATTTTCCTTGTGACGTCTGTTGTAGCATAACGGCCTTTCAGTAACCTAGATTTAACATACTTCTCAGTGTTGAGCAAAGAAGGCCTAACTATTTCATATGAAGCGGGTTCCCCATGGTGTTAACTAGCAGAGATGACCTCAGTGGAGAGACGATAAAGTTTGAGTTCAGAAGACTTACAATTATAGTCCCGTCGCTCTAATTTCCGGCAGCCAACCGCGTTGCAGGTCGGCTACATTTAAACGTGTACGTCTTGTGATTTGCTGATTTATTTCTTAAGGCTCGATAAATACTTAATATAATCGCCCGCCATTTTAGCTCTTTTTTTGGCGTTCGCTGAAAACACACGAAGACGTTATTTGCCGCTCAATTATTTGCTGAATTACATTGCGTTTGATTTATTATCATAGGAGCTACGACATGACAATGTTTAACGGTGTGGCAAATAGATTCCTCGTATGGTAGCTCGACAATGTGAGAACAAAAATGGCGAACGATACTACCTACCTAGACTTCATAGAGCCTTTACTTTCTAAGACGTAAACAAAGGGGCGGAGTCACGCCGGAAATAACAGCGTCGGGACTAGGATTTCTAATTCCGTACATTTGTTTGCTACGTCCTAGAGCCTAGACTATGTTATTCAGACATCTCTACGTTTCATGTACATTGGATCCCGCTCTTAAAATTCTACAGGACCGTTCATTTCATTAATTAATTAATTCATTCATTCATTCTCCCCAAGGGCAGAGCCTTCACTGCAAGCCCAGCTTTCTCTAACCTTTCCTATTTTCTGCCTTCCTCTTTGTCTCCTTATGATCTATATATCTTAATTTATTTTTTATTTTATTGGGTTATTTTACGACGCTGCATCAACATCTAGGTTATTTAGCGTCTGAATGAAATGAAGGTGATAATGCCGGTGAAATGAGTCCAGGGTCCAGCACCGAAAGTTACCCAGCATTTGCTCGTATTGGGTTGAGGAAAAACCCCGGAAAAAACCTCAACCAGATAACTTGCCCCGACCGGGATTCGAACCCGGGCCACCTGGTTTCGCGGCCAGAGAGCTGACCGTTATTCCACAGGTGTGGACTATATATCTTAATATCATCTATCATCTGATATCGTCTTCTGCCCCGAACTCTTCTCCCGTTCACCATTCCTTCCAGTGCATCCTTCAGTAGGCAGTTTCTTCTCAGCCAGTGACCCAACCAATTCATTTTTATCTTCCTGATCTATAGGTCCTAAAGCCCTTAAATGTACCACAATCTCCTATAAATGCCTAAAACCTACGTTTGTGTCTGAAAAACTCATTTTTAGTATTTCCAGTGTATTTAAAATGAAAATACAGGTACTAAAAATGCAAAAAAAAATATATATATATATATTTTTAAAAACTCTCTTATAGACAGACACTGGTCCTGGTCTGGAAACTTCGTCCTATATTGGTCTTGGAAAGGGAGGGAATAAGATTTGACCAAACTTCCTGGAACTGAAGTTCGTTTGAAAAAATCTATCCAAGCATAAAAGGAGTAGTAAGTTGTTCAAGTTAGGCGAGAGCTTACAATTTAGTTTTCGTGTCAACGTAACCCCGTTATGCGAAAAGAAAACTGACCAATCAGCAATCAGTCTCTTTCACTGATAGAATTTAAGTCTTCAGTTATAGGCATCCAACAAATAAAACTCAGTGCGCAGAAACCAGCGGGCGTGACTATCTCGCGCAGATGACGTATGCTCCCTTTCCCAGTATGCTCCCCGTCTCCAATCACACCACCGACACTATGCGCATGCGCACGTATTATCTAGTGCTGAACTGAACACGTGTTATTGCTACAGAGTCAGGGAGTCACATAGCGTTTTATATTGAATATTAATTTAATTTAATTTAAATATTTAAAATTTAAATATGAGGACAGTTCCAGTGAAAATAGATACCGTTTGTGACTTAGAAAGAGACGATGTTGACATCTTGTAATGTTATATTCACTTAATTGGTTATTGTTACAGCTGCTCTTTGAGTGCGCATGTCCGCAACCGTAGCCGTTATAGCCATACCGGTAGCCGCTTATTAAAGACCCCGCCTACTGCAGGGTGTAAGCGTGGTATAGCATGCGCGGCGCCAGGAGTCTGAGCTGAGTTTTGCTTGTAGGATACCTATACTAGCACTCATTATCAGCACTAGTTATTTGTACATAAATTTCACCTACATAGGAATATTTACAAAAATTAAAATGATACTTATGATAATACTTACACTTATCTTTATATATAATTTGAACTGGTAATGGAAATTACGGGAAAACGGTTGAATGGATTTTAATAAATGACCCCTCATTTTGAAGCTTGGAACCCAAAGTTTTTTCAGAAAAATAGTAGTTTTTAATGAAATATCAGTTTTCCTACATTATTTTCTTATTTTCCAAAATCCATCTTTCTTCAGTTTTGAGAACTGATTGCATTTCAGAACGGCCGTGATTTCAGAATAAAACAAAACACGCACTACAATAAACAACAGCTATTACACGAAGGCCATGACCTGCAGGATTGCTGACATGTTTAGAGTTCAAATTCAATTGGTTATTAAAAACGTCAAGACAATTTTCTGAGTACAGCTGTGTATTGGATATTGAAATCTACAAAACTTGAAGTGGTTTGATGACATTATTACCATTAAAAATGAAATTCCATTATAGTTTATGCCGTGATGTTACTAGTTTTCATTAATTATACATATTAATGCTATATTGATGATATTAAAGTGAAACGTTGTGGTGTTATATAAGTAGATATATGGTCTTACTAATAAAAACTCTATATACAGATGTTTAACTGTCTTATACTTATACAATGAGTAGCTCGTTTATAAGTCGTGTGTAAATTCCTTACTAATAATCACTACATACGTCGTGTATAACAGTGTAACTGTTACACAGCTACGTCATAGTTTCGTCATTACTTCGTTACGAAAGGTAATAGAATATCTGAGTTTCTCTATTGCATCCGGTAGAGCGCTCTAGTGTGGCGTGTTAAGTATCGATAGTAGGCCTACAACTGGCTCTAATCGATTACCACACTATATTTTGGTCAAAGAGTACAAGCTACAGCAATATCATTCTAATAATTATATGATCTTTGGTTTGTTCTTCTGTGGTTATAAGGTAACCATCATCATAAAATGACAGTCGATACGAACAGCTGTTAAAGGGGCGGCCATTGTTTCCCTGTATACAACGCTTAAACAAGGGGTTTCGTGTATATAACTACTGCAAAGCAATTCCCATTTTATAGTTACAGCCTGTTTATAAGTCAATAGCTTATTTACGGCTTATTAGTAACGTTTTCTGTATTAACTCTGCATAAGTCTCGTATAAAAACTATACACGGTTTATTAGTAAGACTGATAGAGAATATGTTAAATTAGATCTTCATTTCTATAATTTACTGAGTGGCGGCTGTTATGTATATAAAACTACAGAATATACGTAAGATAATAATATTGTTATTAAAAATCAAATATTTTTATAGTTATTAATCAAGTGGGGTTGGGTCTTTTTCATATAGGGTAAACTACTACTTCCGTCATTGACTTCTAGCTGAATGTGGTGCCCACAAGTGGCGTGGTAACACGCTAAAGTACGGAGTGTCCAACATGCCCGACTGTCCAACAGACCCTAGTTTACCCTACTTAATGGCGGTGTGGTTTAGACACTTATATGCGTCATTGTCTTCGGTATTGGCTCGAGAGAGCGCAAAAATTACAGTTCCTAAGGAAAGACGGTATTACTTACTGATAAAATAAGAGGCCTACAAAGTTCTGTAGTCTCTCGATCATTTCAGCAAGATCTTTTAGCAAGATAAAATGATTTTACATCTACATTTCAAGCTCTACCTGCAGCAGCTATACCAAAATGCTATGTCTAGTGTTCGAAAGCGTAGCAAACCTGACTTTAACAGTCCACAATGACCTGAAATAGCTATTGCTTTACTCCCACATGAAAATCTCACTGATCGCCCTGACATTGTTACTTGCATTTTCGCGTTGAAACTCAAGATACATAGGATACATAGGTTCAAGAAAAAGTATTTGGCATAAAAAGCATTTAGAGGGAGTATGTTTCATTATTATGAAATCAAATAACTTCCAAAATATGTGGTATTTTTCATTGAAAATAAAACCGACGAATTTTTATTTGAACGTCTAATGGACTTAATTTGCAGCATTTGCTGTACAAGCCACTAGTCATGATAATAATTGCTGGAAATAATTTTAGTTTTGTCCTTTAAATGTGCAGAAATTTGATCCGAACAAATGTAAGATTGTAAAATTCCTTTGCAGAACGAAAAGTTACATTTGTTCGGATCAAATTTCTGCACATTTTAAGGACAAAACTAAATTTTTTTTTTTTTTTTTTTTTTTTAGAATTTGTCATTAAATCTTTTGAAGATTAACCCCCTGAAATTAATAAAATTACTTATTATTCATCCTGTATAAATCTTCAGAAATTGTTACGCCTTAAGTAGACGTACGCGTTGAGCGTTCTCCTCCCATGACTATTTCGCTTGTATACTAATTCATAAATACGGTGTAAGAATCCTTTGAATTTTAACAAATCAGTGCCATCCATCACATCGCTGTCACTGATGACGCGCAATTGTTTCCTGCTTGTTATGCTGTGTAAATATTTACAAGGCAGTGGAAATTATAGTGTGTCCAACTGTCCATACAAATCAATGAGGAACACGGTAATCTAATTATCAGTAAACTCAGAAATAACCGATCGACAGTATAATCTATCTCATAAATCTAGTTTTACGGAATGTGGCTGCCATATTTGTGCATTTAATTTAACCATTTCACTATTTCTCCATAATCAGCCTCAGTTTGCGAGTTTCCGAGCCAGATCTAAGAACAAAGAGATTAATAAATGGTTGAAAGTTGTTCACATTTCTGTTTAATAAAGACTGTTGTAACAACTAGCTATCACCCCAGTAAATGCTAACGATTTAACTCTTGTGGTGGGTTGCAAGAACGCATTTATTCCTTCGTTAGCAGCTAACGGTCCTATAAATTCAAAAGACCGGTTGCAAGAAACATCGTTAGTGTTATTGGTCCGTTAAAGGATTCACTAACTTAGAGATCTGATTTCCCTCTTCTATAATAATATTTATTCCTCCGTTAGACAGCTATCTCACATACATTTTATGTACTGTTGAGTAATTCATACATTTTGATTCTTCATCATGTTACCTGTATGAGATTCAGGCATGCGATACTTTGTATAATATGCCTATATACACGATATTGTGACAGCTGCACCGAGGTTCGAACGTGTGTCCGACAGGGCGCGCTACAGACGAAACGCTGGTACGGGGAGCATCTGCATGCTGAGAGGGCAGAGGGGGTGTATTACGGCAACGCGGCGAGGGGAGGTTGCGCGCGCATCTGCTACTTGCTGAGTGAGGAAGGAAGCAAACTGCTACGTGCGGAGTGAAGGTGGGGGACGGACCCTCCCGAATCGTCCAGAAGTCGTCGAAGTGGAAATATCCAGATAATTCGAGAGAGCTATCTCTGGACACCCGTAGAAATTTCTCGTAACTATGGTTTAGTTATAAAAGAAGAAACGCGAGTGAACTTGAGCAGTTCAGTCAGTCAGTCAGTAAGCCAGTGGTGTTACAGGCAGATTTGGACAGAAAGCGAGTTAGTCTTGTGTAGTAGTGAAGCCAGCTTCGAGACCAGAGCGCGACTTGAGTTGTGTCCGTAACTGTGGAGCCTGAAGCCCGGAGTTCGAGTGCAGTGGACCGCAGTTGGGGGACCTGAGTTCGAAGTTCAGCGGATCGTCTCTGAAGGTCTGGGGTTCGAGATTCTGTGAACGCGAGTGACTGAGTCAGAAGAACTAGCCAAGACAAACGAGCTGTGAACTGAGAACTGACAGTTCTGTGTTGTAAATAGTGCTTTGTGAATATTAGTTAAGATTAACAGTTCATTGTTGTTCGTAATAGTCCAAGTTAATTGTCATTGTCGTTTGTGGAGCGCAATAACGAACGCTGTGTTGCTGTGCGGAGAGCAAATCCCATTGTTGACGGGAGTGAAATTAAATTGTAGAAAGTGAAGAGTTATTGTTGAGATAATAGAATTACATTGTTGTTCAGTATAAAAATTTACAATATTAAAATAATGTTGCATATCGATAGCTAAGAAGCAATACCTTGTATCTGTACATATGTAGGACAAAAATATCTTTTGTAGCCTATGTATGTATTTTTTTTATTTTAGTATGTTATTTTACGACGCTTTATCAACATCTCTATTTAGCGTCTGAATGAGATGAAGGTGATAATGCCGGTGAAATGAGTCCGGGGTCCAGCACCTAAAGTTAGCCAGCATTTGCTCATATTGGGTTGAGGGAAAACCCCGGAAAAAAACCTCAACTAGGTAACTTGCCCCGACCGGGAATCGAACCCGGGCCACCTGGTTTCGCTGCTAGACGCACTAGCCGTTACTCCACAGGTGTGGACCTATGTATGTATGTATGTATGTATGTATGTATGTATGTATGTATGTATGTATGTATGTATGTATTCACACCAATGGGTAAATACCCGGTGGCTGTGGTAATTAATTACACTCAATAATGACAAGTAATAATAAACACAATTAATAAAAAATACAATTAATAGTAATACTAATAATAATGATTATCCCAAATTAAATGAAGCACGATCACATAAAATAACATTTAAAGTAAATCTAATTTGTATCTTAACCCTAAGTTCGAACTGAAACCCACGAGTATGATATGTTCATACCTGCACAAATACCTTTCAGCACAACAGTCATTTCGCTGTCAACTCACTCACTGCACTGGAACTACGGCACATTTCACTGATACTGTCCTGATTTCACTAACACTTCAAAAACATTTCGCTGTTCAAATACTTCGTACTATCACTATAAACTATAAACCTTCACTTACACAACACACTTCTTCACCGATACAACACTTCAAATAACAAAACATCAATTACATCCTTTAAGTAGTGTGTATAATATACTACCGTCTATTAGTAAAGTACTTAAGCCTATTTTAAATACATTTTTGGTTATTGGTAAAGTCTTTAGTAAGTCTGCAGGTAAAGCATTAGAAAGCACTAGCATTTAGAAATTATTTTCTCAAAATAGAGAAACTTACTCGTATATGTGTTTCTGCTTTGCAAGATCTTCTATTCGAGAACAAAATATTAGTACACTGTCCAATTTTGTGAACACAGTAATAATGTAGTTAATCTAAATAATAATAATGTAGTTAAAATAAATGATAATTTTTGTAGATAGAAGTATTTCTTCTTAGCCATCGATATAGGTAATTTGATTACTTATTTATTTGTTTACTTATTTATTTATTCATTCTTCGAATAGCGAAGTTATTATTTATTTCTTTAGTACAGACTCTAGTTCATCGTCTGACGACGAGGTTACATGCTTTGTAGTCTGTCTTCTTATTTTCTAAAAAATCAATGCACTCTTGCGCTATTTCTAATAACAAATAAGCATACTTATCTTTCTCACTGGAACTTCGGTTCCTACCTTCTTTCTGGTCCTTATTAGTCTATATTTATTGCAAATTTTGACAACAATATAAGCAATGCCTTATATCAGTGTAGCAGCCTATGTTCACTTTTTATTCATTCACGTACTATTATGTCACTTGTGAAATCCAACGATGCTTGGTTAAGAATCCAAGTGGCCCGTTAAATTCCTTTTCTACAACAAGTAATTTACAAACTTTAACCCTTAAATTGGCAAAACTTCATTTCTCACACTAGTTTATTAAACCGTGTCGGACTGTAAAGAAAACAATTATTGCTATGTCCATAGTTTATACTATGTCGTACAATATTATAGTATTGTGAAATTTTAATTTTCCTACCAAATTATTTTCTATTGTATTATTAAAATTATAGCATACTAGTGGCTTGTGCAGCAAATGCTGCAAACTAAGTTTATTAGACGTTCAAATAAACATTTTTCACTTGTTTTTTTTCAATGAAGAATACCAGACATTCTGAAAGTTATTTGCTTCCATATTAATGAAAGATACTCTCTCTCTCGAGGCAATACTGAAGAGAACCACGCATATAAATATCTACACCACACCGCCATTAAATATATGAAAAGACCCAACCCCACTTGATTAATAACTATAAAAATATTTGATTTTTAATAATATTATTATCTTACGTAAGTTTTATAGCTTTCAGTAACATATAGGCCTACTATATATACTATATGGCCGCCACTCAGTAAAATATAGAAATCAAAATCTAATTTAAGTTATTCTCTACATCTACTTATATAACCCCAAAACGTTTCAATTTCATATCATCAATATAGCATTAATATGTATAATTAATGAAAAATAGTCACATCATCGCATTAACTACAATAATATTTCATTTCTAATGGTAATAATGTCATCAAACCACCTAAAGTTTTGTAGTTTTTAATATCCAATACACAGCAGTACCCAGAAAATTACACACCACGGAATTGAACCTGTAAATTATTTTTAGTAAGTTAAGTTTTTAATAACCAATTTAATTTTAGCTCTAAATATGTCAGCATTCTTGCAGATCATGGCCTTCGTGTAATATTGTTTACTGTATTGTGTGTTTTGTTTTATTCTGAAATGCAATTAGCTTGCTCTCAAAACTGACGACAGATGGATTTTGGAAAATAGGAAAATTATGTTGAAAAATTGACATTTCACTGAAAACTACTATTTTTCTGAAAAACTTTGAGATCCAAGCTTCAAAATGAGGGATCATTTATTAAAATCCGTTCAGCCGTTTTCCCGTAATTTCCATTACCAGTTCAAATTATATATATAGATAGGTAGGTAGGTAGGTAGGTAGGTAGGTAGGTAGGTAGGTAGGTAGGTAGATAGATAGATAGATAGATATCTAGATATAGATAGATAGATATCTAGATATAGATAGATAGATATCTAGATATAGATAGATAGATATCTAGATATAGATAGATATAGATAGATATAGATAGATATAGATAGATAGATAGATAGATAGATAGATAGATAGATAGATAGATATAGATAGATAGATAGATAGATAGATAGATAGATAGATAGATAGATAGATAGATAGATAGATAGATAGATAGATAGATATATAGATAGATAGATAGATAGATAGATATATAGATAGATAGATAGATAGATAGATATAGATAGATAGATATAGATAGATAGATAGATATAGATAGATAGATAGATAGATAGATAGATAGATAGATAGATAGATATAGATAGATAGATAGATAGATAGATAGATAGATAGATAGATAGATAGATATAGATAGATATCTAGATATAGATAGATATCTAGATATAGATAGATAGATATCTAGAGATAGATATAGATAGATATCTAGATATAGATAGATAGATAGATATCTAGATATAGATAGATAGATAGATATCTAGATATAGATAGATAGATAGATAGATATCTAGATATAGATAGATAGATAGATAGATATCTAGATATAGATAGATATCTAGATATAGATAGATAGATATCTAGATATAGATAGATAGATATCTAGATATAGATAGATAGATATCTAGATATAGATAGATAGATAGATAGATAGATATAGATAGCCTATTAACCTGTTGTATCCTATAGGATACTTTGCGAATTTAAGGGTTAAAGATCTACTAACTATTGGAGGAATACATTATTTATAGACCTGTTTTCTTGCAACCCAGCATTAGTCTGTGGAATAATGCCCCCCCCCCCCGTTGTCGGCAAGGAGTATGGATTGTCTTGGCTGTCAATCTTCTGAAAGTAATTAGTGTGTGAATGCGAAATGAACAACAACGGAGGACGTGTAGCACGCCTACACAGTTTCTGCAATTTGAAGATAGTGCACGTTTCTTCTTCTGTATACACAAATAGGAAATTAAACTCACGGATGTCAGCAGAGAGGAATTATTCAATTCTTAGACGCCGTACCCAAAACACAAGTCTGACTTTTATTGGTAATGTGCAATAGCATCGTGCATTACAGGCGCTATGTTCGCTCCTAGTTTGTCGGAGACCGAAGTTTGCTTCTGAGCCGTAATTCTGTATTGTTCGTTCGCTCTTGCACACTAAAGTTCGTTGACCTTCCCCTCCTCTGTGTTCCCCACTCTTCATGGTTTAGCCACAATCTATAGTGAGGATCATGCAAGTGCAGTTCCTAAAAGACTAATTTGGCCGTCTCCTCAGTGTTGCCAACTAATACAATATATCACCAAAAGAGGATAAAATCACAATGGCATGTACTATAATAATAATAATAATAATAATAATAATAATAATAATAATACAATAATAATAATATCATAATCATCATCTTCCTAACAAATATTAGGCCAAGTGGCCTGTTACGGTCTCAAACTAGAATTTTCAGTCCATCTCTTCTTTGGACGGCCTAGAGATCTTTTGCTGCCATATGGATGGTAATGAAACAATGCTTTTGGAATTCTGCATCGATTCATTCGTTCGAGATGACCCTTCCACTGAAGTTGATATTTGCTGATGAACTGTATAATGGGTTCTATTTGAATTCTTGCATTATGTCCTCATTTTTTTTTATGATCCCAGCGAGTATATCCAGCTGTTGCTCTCATAAACCTCATCTCACTTGCTGTTATTCTACTGACATCTTTATTCTTCACAGTCCACGCTTCACTACCATAGCTTAATACTGGCTGTGCTAAGGTTTTATACAAGTCTATTCTTGTGTGTCTTTGTACTCGTGAAGGTTTCATGATTTTATTAATGATCCCCGTTGTTTTATTATATTTACGTATTTTTTCAGCAATATCTACTTCATCATAAGGTGATAGTGTATAGCCAAGGTAAGTGAAGGTATTTACTCTTTCTGTTATTTTATTATTCAAACAGATTTTACTTGGTATAGGGAATTTCCCACAAAATGACATGATTTTCGATTTTTCAATATTAATTTCCATGTTATATTTTTCACTGGCCATATTTAAATTGTGTACTGAATATTATAAAGCATCAAGCTGCAAATTTCGATTAATTGGAATAAATCCATGGCGTGTCTGTCTTCAATCTTGAATGCTTCTATTTAATAATAATAACAATAATAATAATAATAATAATAATAATAATAACGATGTCTTGCTTATTTACCACATCTCATCTTTATGTTGGGGAGATGTTTTCTAAATAGTTCAATAATTTGTGAAAGAGTATATTTTCCTTCTGGACCTTTCGCACATTATGTTAGTAGTTAGTAGATTGGTGTATGATCTAATATTAAAATGTATTTTGTCTGACAACATAAAATTCATTGCTTTGATTAAAAAGTTTATGATTCACGAGACCTAACCTAAAAGTGTATTTTATTTGATCACGTGAAGTGAATAGCACGAATTCCGAAAACGAATGCCACTTTGAAATGTATGCTTAAGAATGCTTACTCCATTATTGCAATAAAAGTCTAAACACGAAAGATATTAATTAAGATGTGAAATGGTATTTCAATCGATTACCCAGTGGTAATCACACGAAATATGTTATATTTGTTTACACTTAGCCTACCTGACTATAATCTTGAATTATAACCACAACACAAAGCAACACATAAAATAACAATCATGTATTAATATTAATACCGACATTAATTTATTATTAGTATCTTCAAATTTCTCTAGCTTCCAGTAATCGGCTCAGAAATCTAGAACGATTTGAATTTTCAGAATTTAAACTACCGACAACTTGTGTCACTGCTGCCAACATAAGAGTTATAAAATCACTACCAGTTTTTGTATTTCTCAGTACCGAAATTCGAAACAAAGTTGGTAATAGAAGATTCAACCTGCAGACTATAAAATCACCATAATCTACTAGCTTATGTAGTAATGGGGGGAAAATGGTTAGGTTTCACCCTTAGGGTATTAAGTAAGCTGACCCGGACTATAGTATATACAGCCACGAAGCTTGAGTTTATGAGGGTACTAGGAACAGTAGACTGTGCAAGTACTATTTCGCATTGTCTGTAATGAGGCGATAGTAGCGATCCTAGTGGTTAGCTACTATCTATGGATGCATATTTACTACGTATTGAGCTTCGTAACTATATATAGACTGTGGTTTAGCTGCGTAAGGATTATAGAACAAATTTTGTGCAGTTTTATGTACTTGGGTAAGTACAGATACATTTTAATACATTATTATTAACTATCCACAGAACTATACATGTAAGTAAATCACAATATATATTTAAATACATGACAGTAACTGCCAAAAGAAAATATAATTGCTTTTTCACATAATATTCAAATAAATCAGTTGCAGAGGGCCCGTATTCGATTCCAGTCGGGTTGAATTGCCTGGTTGAGGTTTTTCATGGTTTTCCCTCAACCGTAAGGCAAATGCCAGGAAATTCGAGCCACAATATCCCTGAATATTACCGGCCTCATTCATCACCGAAATCATATTCATAACAAATCAGTAATACATATACAGTCGCCATCTAGTTCACAACAATAGAACCAGTCTCAACAATAGTACACAGGCCTTCGGATTTCACACAGAAGATTAACTCGCGATAATATGACCAGAGATGTTAAAGAGAGAGAAAAAAAATCAGTTGCTCGGCAACATTATTGTTGAGTGTATAGATGAATAAAATTATTGTATATAACATGAACACATAATATAAAATAAATTGTATAATTCCATAAAAATAATCGTTTCATTTTCCGAATAATTATAATTTGCAGTATAATTAATACTTTTATAAATAAAATATTAATTTTCAAACTACATTATTTTTGCTTATAATATCCATCCTGTTAATGAACAATATTCATAGCCTATATGATACAAGCTCGTTAAGGTTTTCTTTTTGGCAAGACTGTAAAGTTTGTGAAATGAATCTCTGCCTCGCTTCACAAATACACGAGGACTAAACAGGTAACTTTACGAATGTGTATCATACAATGTTTTTTCTAAAATAGCACAATTTCACATTAAATACGTTGGAAATGTTATGAGATCGCGATTTCACGGCCGTCTAAACTTAGAACTATTAAGAAATAAGTATCCATGGAATGACGGCCTTTTTTTTTCATGAGCACGATTTCATGGCCGTCTAAACTGGCCACATAATCAGCAAAGCGGTTAGAAAAAGTTGAATGCCGTATTTGATTTCATGTATTACATTCCATAGATCTTACATGAGCAATGAAGCTTTAAGATGTGGAACAAGGCAAAATTTTACAATTTTACACTTACAATTTTTACAGTATTTTACAATCTTTACAGATTTACAATTTTATAATTTTCTACCATTTTTTTTTACAATATTTTGGGAAGCTGTAGTGAGATGATGTGAGGCCCGAGGATTTGCCAAAGATTACCCAGCATTTGCCTTATGGTTGGGGAAAACATCGGTAAAAAACCAACCAGGTAATCAGACCAAAGGGGGTGATATGAAGTGAGCCTGAGGACTCGCCATAGACCATCCGGCTTCAGTCCCAGTATCTTGTTGCAGTGAATTTAAATTTTGAATACATTTTAAAAAGATTGTCAAATAAGTCGGAATATGATAAAGAGATAATATAGTTTTTTGTTTATTTTCCGTCTTGACTTATTACGATGTTAACTTAAAAATATTTTGTTAACACGTTTATTTTTCTTATGAACGTTTTCGTCCTATTGTGGGCATCTTCAGACAAAGATATTTGTACCTAAATTGCATAATATATGTTAAAGTTCACAAATTAAATAGGTAGAATATATGAATACATTTTAAAATATTTTCTAAAAGGTATACTAAAACACAGCAACAAATTATGTAATAAATATGCATATTTAATGTCATATTCTTCATGTTAGCTGGAGATCGTGAACAAGTTATTGTATTAGATTAAAATATGTAATGACTCAAATAATTTAGTTCAAGAAGCTTATCTTTCAACAAATATTTATTTGAGTCACTAGCCGTACCCGTGCGCTCCGCTGTACCCATTAGAAATAAATATAAAGTAATTACATAATTAAAATAGGACATTTGATCTAGGGAACATTCGTGTTTGATAGAAGGATAAATCGTTTAATATGTTACTTAATTTATATTGCATCCAAATAATTAAAATGCGATCATTTTGGTCCACAGACACTCATTGGTGCAATGACAATTCCTTTAACCTGTTTCTTAATTTTTATTACATGCAACCATAGTTTAATGAAGATTGACATGATTTAGATTTAATGTGTATACTTTATTTTACTTGTTATAGGTTTCCTTTGAATTGTGGTAATAACTTAATTTTAACCCTTGTTTCCTACGTATTCAGTAAATGGCGCTTGCCCCACTATGGTTCTGAACCCTTCAAATAACTTAAATTATATTATATAATATTACATATTAATTATATTATATTATATTACATTATGTTATATTATATTATGTTATATTATATTATATTATATTATATTATATTATATTATATTATATTATATTATATTATATTATATTATATTATATCAGAAGTTACAGTAATAACATTATAGCATTATGTCCATCTAGAGAAACTACACTTTCCAATGGTGAATTAATAATTAATCATACAAATCGGTTAATTTAGCTTCCGATATTACTTCATACAAACACAGAAACATTCTCTGTAGGCTATCTTTCATAGCCTTCGATTGTTGCTGTCCAAGGCCCCTTATAGACGAAGTCATTTGTTTTTTAATTCATTACACGGCCTTAGATGACAGTTGTTTTAATTTTAAAACTCATTTATCTCATTAAATATCAGTCCTATCAAAATTTTTCAAGGAATAAAACTTATCGCAAATTATTTTTAAAGAAACTTTTGTTATGTAACATTTTGCACAAAAATCAATAATAAGCGAGATATTTCGATTTATTTAATTCAGACCCCCTTATAACCCCCCTTTTAAATAATGTATTTTGAATGCCATATAGCCTAAAATCTAAGTTACAACGAACTTAATCTATATTCCAATTTTCATCGGAATCCGTTCAGCCATTATCGCGTGAAAAGGTAACAAACATACAGACAGACAGACATACAAACAAAAATTAAAAAAAAGCGATTTTCGGTTTCAGGGTGGTTAATTATATGTGTTAGGACCAATTATTTTTGGAAAATCGAAAATTACCACAAAAATTTCGGGTACAGATTTATTATTAGTATAGATTACATATTTTAATCGAATACAATAACTTGTTCACGATCTCCAGCTAACATGAAGAATATGACATTAAATATGCATATTTATTACATAATTTGTTGCTGTGTTTTAGTATAATTTTTAGAAAATCTTTTTAAATGTATGCATATATTCTAACTAATTAATTTATGTACTTTAACATATATTATGCAATTTAGGTACAACTATCTTTGTCTGAAGATGCCCACAATAGGGCGAAAACGTTCATGAGAAAAATAAATGTGTTAACAAAATATTTTTAAGTTAACATCGTAATAAGTCAAGACGGAAAATAAACAAAAACCTATATTATCTCTTTATTGTTGCAATGAGTACTACAGATGTAATTTCAGAATAATACGGGCTAAAATGTAGATATAAATGTTAAATTTGTTACTCATTAAGTGTAATAAATGGAGATAATGCATTAATTTCTTTTTAAATTAAGTTTGTACATTGAATATTGCATTTTCTTTGGCAGACCGTAAAGTGATTACTTACTTTTTTCGCACTAGTGTTTTAAAGACTCACTTTACGCGCTGACAGTGGGTAAAATGCAACTTTACGTTATATCATAGAAAAAAAAAATAATTTCTTTTTGTAATGCAGGACACGCTATATGCGTTTCATTTGGTTGAGTATGAACGAAGTTCGATATTCCCCGGTGTTGTATAGTGGGCGGTGTCTTAACCCACAGTCAGGTCTACCTTAATGACTTCTGTGCACATTACCTTTACTTTCATGTAGCGTTGCTCCCATGGGTCGTTATCTTCGCATTGATTTTGTTGTAGTCAGTCTTTCAAATAGCAACTATCTTGTTTCATTCATATTCAATTAATATGCGGCTCTCCGCCATTTTGATTCACTGATAGCTTTCATCATCAATCATCTTGAACGTCCGTTGACGAGGTCGCCCCAGTATCTCCCGTGTTTCACCCAGAAAGCGAAAAATGGAACATGAAAGAGAAAAGATGAGTTTCGCAGTCGGACTTTGCGTTGTATTGTGAAGTTATTTAACATAATTATTATCGTCTTTGTTATCAGTTTGAAAGGAGTCGACGCATTGAACCGTTGTCTTCAATCTAGTGAAGCTATTTGTACCGGCACTATGCCTTAGAGAGTATCGGGACTTCTTGAACATACGAGAGGCAGACGCAAGACCATTGTCAAAAATGATAACTAGCTTATAAGACAAAGGTCGCCCATCCTACCTCTATAGCAAGATAACAAGTTTCTATTGCTTCTCTGCTCCGGAGCGTCGAATTTGCTCATGTTTAAATATATTTATTTCCGGGTAGCTCAGTTGGTAGAGCAGCTGGCTACGGACTGAAAGGTCCGGGGTTCGATCCCAGGTGGTGACAGGATTTTTTCTCGTTGCCAAACTTTCAGAACGGCCCCGAGGTTCACTCAATCTCCTATAAAATTGAGTACCGGGTCTTTCCCGGGGGTAAAAGGCGGTCAGAGCGTGGTGCCGACCACACCACCTCATTCTAGTGCCGAGGTCATGGAAAGCATGGGGCTCTACCTCCATGCCCCCCAAGTGCCTTCATGGCATGTTACGGGGATACCTTTACCTTTACCTTTACTTATTTATATACTTACTTATTTCTTTATTTATTTACTTGTTTACTTATTCATTTCTTTACTTATTTAATTACTTGTTTTTTTTATTACTTATTTCTTTATTTACTTCTTTATTTATGTAATTTTTATTTATTTACTTATTTATTTATTAACTTATTTGTTTATATATTTATTTACGTATTTATTTATGTATTTATTTACTTATTTATTTGCTTATTTATCTATTTACTTATATATTGTTTTGCTTTATTTATTTATTTATTTACTTATTTATTTATATGTATTTATTTGCTTATTTATTTATTTATTTACTTATTTATATGCTTATTTATTTATTTATTTACTTATTTCTTTATTTACTTGTTTACTTATTTATTTCTTGTTTATTTACTTATTTCTTTATTTACTTCTTTATTTATTTCATTTTTATTTATTTATTCATGCATTTATTTACTTATTTATATATATATATTTATTTGCGTATTTATTTATTTTTTATTTACTTATTTATTTGTTTATTTATTTACTTATTTATTTATTTAATTTTTTATTTATTTATATATTTATTCATTTACTTATTTATTTACTTCTTTATCTTTTTACTTGTTTACTTATGTATGTATGTATTTATTTAATTACTTATTTATTTACTGATTTCTTTATTTACTTATTTAATTGTTTATTTATTTACTTGCTTATTTACATATTTATGTATTGACTTATTTATTTATTTGCTTATTTATTTATTTATTTATTTATTTATTTATTTATTTATTCATTTACTTATTTATTTACTTGTTTATCTTTTTACTCGTTTACTTATTTATTTAATTACTTATTTACTTATTTATTTAATTATTTCTTTATTTACTTATTTCATTACTTGTTTATTTATTTATTTACTTATTTATGTATTGACTTATTTATTTATTTGCTTATTTATTTATTTATTTGCTTATTTATTTATTTACTTATTTATTTATTTGCTTATTTATTTATTTATTTATTTATTCATTTATTTGCTTATTTAATGTATTTACTTACTTATTTCTTTATTTACTTGTTTATTTATTTTTTATTATTTATTTACCTGTTTATTCACCTATTTACTTATGTATTGCCTTATTTATTATTTACTCATTTATTTTTTATTTGTTTGCTTATTTATTTACTTTTTATGTATTGAAAGTTATTTATTTACTTATTTATGTATTGACATTTATTTATTTACTTATTAATAGATATATTTGTACTGGCAGACTTAAAGCTATAAGATTCTCTCTTCCACTCAACCAGTATAAAAACGCATAGCAAATATGACAATTGCAATACAGGAGCAATTCACAAATATAATAATAATAATAATAATAATAATAATAATAATAATAATAATAATAATAATAATCTGTGGCGCTACAGCCCTTTAAGGGCCCAGGCCGACCAGCTGGCTGCTGGCCCCATGTCCAAATGCCGAAGCAGAGGTGGACGATCATCCAGCCAGAATGGATGTATCGTGTGGCCAGCCGTTATAGCTGGCTTTCGTAACCGGATTTCGCTATCTATGGTAGCTCCCAAATGCATCACGATGCTGAGTGGGCACCGATCCCATATAACGGCCGAAATTTCTGGAGAAAATTTCTTCTCCAATAAGACTGGATCCAGCGCGCATTCCGTAACGCGAGTCCTAAGTAGGATGCCTTAGACCACGACGACACGGCGCGGGACTTAAACGTGTTTGGATCAATAAAAGAAAAATGTAATGGTACTATAAAATTATTGAACAGCAAAAGGCAAACTGTTAAACTAAAAATAAAATATAGACCTAACAAAGGTGGAAATAGAGGGATTCGATACTATAGCCCCACGCAGATTAGTAATATTGATCAGCTTATGTAGTCCATTGATGGAGTATGAAATCTAACTACGACACCGTTTTAATAATCATTTTCGGAAAATTGGCCAACCGTCTACACCTGTGTATAACGTAAATATGTTGGAATCTTCTTCAAACCGTATGAATTACTTCGTATCAAATTCACTAAAAGATCTTGTTTCCAATTCATGTATATCCCTTGCTAGAATTAAGTTACAACAAATAAATAAATGAACCGATTATTTATGAAAGGTTACATGTCCACTTTTGTCCAGTTTACAGGAGAAGCAAAAAAAAAAAACTGTTTATTTTGCTAATGATACTTTGTAGTGTAATCAGATATTTTGTATTCGACGACAAAGGTGTAAAGTTGCATTTACATGCATAAACTAACGGTAACATTACTAAAACTTAACTGTAAAAAATTATATTTATGATGGACTTGTACCCTTTTAATAATAAACAGCAAGTAAAACATAATGAAATGATTTTTTATGTTCTTAAATGTGTTTTAACTATTATTCACAAACAAATAATTAAGAATGTAACTGTTAAGAACATTATTTTGCTAAGGCAATATCTCTTATTTCTGAAATAAACCAATTTAATAGTACATTATGAACGAGCCTATAATGGTAGTAATTAAGACACAAGTATGTTTGTTTATGAAACGAGCGCAAGCGAGTTTCATAATTTTCATACGAGCGTCTTAATTACCATTATAGGCAAGTTTCATACGACTTTTTATGCTCGACCATATTTCTAACTTGAAATTATTCAAAAGTATTCATGTCATGGTTATGTAAGTGAGTAGCGAACTGACCTGAATTGTGAGATGTGCGCAGACGCGAAAGTATTGATTTTTTCCGAGGCCGAATGTCATTGACCTTGATATAATGTAGAGAATAAGATGAACATTACTGTAGTCTTGATATAACCTGGAAATTGATTTAGAATTGAAAAACGAGATGACAAATTGAATTTATTTGAATATTATTTACAATTAACGCTAATTATTATAGTAACAGAACATAACCTTCTGCGACAGTATTGGATTTCCAGCCTCCATGACTTTTCGCTAATTGTCTTTCGATTGCATATCCGAGAATAATCGATACTTCCGGTTTTATAATGGTACAAAGGTGATTTCTCATTGGCTGAACACCTGAACTTTAATGAATAGGTGTACTTTAATGAGGTCCATTAAAGGTCTACTACCAGGTGTATAATTACTACATTTCGGCATGGTCGAGCATAAAAGCATAAACGCTTTTAAATTTCTTAATTAAACACTTTCTCTGAAGTTATCAGTCATCTTCGTTGTTTTTTTCTTCTATCGGTGACTGGAGAATTTCTTCATAAAATTGAAGATATTCAGGAAATACATACATACCGCATAACTTTGCTGACATCTTCAACTTTCTTCTTTTGTATTGGACCTTTTCCATAATGTGATTTACTTTCAAGTAGTTTCAAGTCATTAGGATACGTAGCATTAGTTCTATACAGTAACTTGAATGTGTGTGTCATTACTCCAGCAATATATTCATATGCTACCAATGTACACGGGAACTTAGCATCAAAAACTATCACTGAATACTGTGAAATTTGAAAGTATATTTTCTGATCTTTAGCACTTCTTTTCCTAATGATTTAATTACTCGCCATTTTGTAACTGTTGTAAACCAAGAATGTAATCATGAGATTTTATATTGTACATCATGCAAAGAATGATGGGAAAAGAAGAGAGTTTATCGATAGGTCACATGTCCTGGACACTTGTCCTTTCAATATTAAACGGAAACTTCTTTACACTGTAACACTAGGTAGAGTGCACATTTTTATTTTATTTAAATTTAAATATACAGAATAAAGAATATAATTACAAACAAACAAGAGAAATAGAAATAAAATAATACAAACAATATAAAAAAAAGGAGATACAGTAGTATTAACAAAATTTGAGACCGAATGAGCAGCGCTCGTGTTCGGTCGCAGTTCAGATATAATATTAATAGGCCTATAAGAGAATATAAAATAAAATAAAATAGGAAATAGAATTAAAATTACAGTTACAGAAATTATGTAATACAATATTAATATAAGAGAAATATAGAGAATACAAAAATATAATAAAAATAAATGAGTAAAATAAAATGGGAACTAAAATTTAAATTACAGCGGCAATGGAATTATATAATATAATATTAACACTAGAGAAGAATAATATCACACGTGAAAAGTAGGACTACACACACGCGCACGCGCACGCACACACGCACACACGCACACACGCGCGCGCACACACACACACACACACACACACACACACACACACACACACACACACACACACACACACACACACACACACACACACACACACACACACACACACACACACACACACACACACACACACACACACACACACACACACACACACACACACACACACACACACACACACACACACACACACACACACACACACACACACACACACACACACACACACACACACACACACACACACACACACACACACACACACACACACACACACACACACACACACACACACACACACACACACACACACACACACACACACACACACACACACACACACACACACACACACACACACACACACACACACACACACACACACACACACACACACACACACACACACACACACACACACACACACACACACACACACACACACACACACACACACACACACACACACACACACACACACACACACACACACACACACACACACACACACACACACACACACACACACACACACACACACACACACACACACACACACACACACACACACACACACACACACACACACACACACACACACACACACACACACACACACACACACACACACACACACACACACACACACACACACACACACACACACACACACACACACACACACACACACACACACACACACACACACACACACACACACACACACACACACACACACACACACACACACACACACACACACACACACACACACACACACACACACACACACACACACACACACACACACACACACACACACACACACACACACACACACACACACACACACACACACACACACACACACACACACACACACACACACACACACACACACACACACACACACACACACACACACACACACACACACACACACACACACACACACACACACACACACACACACACACACACACACACACACACACACACACACACACACACACACACACACACACACACACACACACGTACGTCTTGTCTTCAGCAAACGGTGCTCTACACTAAGAAGAATATGATGGACATAACTCAATTTGTAAAAAAAAAAAAAAAAAAGGACATGTGACCTTTGAATAATAATTAAATTCAAATATGCTTAAATAATGCTAGAACATATAAAAAATCATTTTTCATTTGCATTACATCCTGTTATCTGTATGAATTGTAATTTCATTTTGGAATCCATACTTTAGCAAATGTTAGAGCATATGTTGCCTACATGTTTTGCAAATAATGACCAGACTATACATACCAGACTGGAATATTTCAAGCTTATGAGTACGACGTGTCAGCGAAAAGAAGAATTAAGAGAGAATTTTTTTGACAGAAGGAGATATTGGTTTGTCCCGTTGCCATAGATACGCTACCCACCTTAGAAATTATATTGTGGTTTCTTATACTTCTGTATCACGTTTCAGTTATGAGGGATTATGTTTCCAGGCAACTAAAGAAAATACGATCGTGGCAGTATCCTCAACTGTCAGTATGCAGTTACGATCGCTCTGTGTAAGAACAGGCTTTAAGATCCACTGTAATTGGAAATATCTTTAATACGTTTCCGCTCTTCCTTTTTGTAGTGTACCTTAATCTTTTCCCCTTTCCGTATTAGAAAGGTGGTTTTATAATGGAAAAAAGGAAATATTTTGATTCTTAAAATAATTGAATTGCATGCTTTAATCTTTGAGTAAGCTTATACCTAAGCTGAATTGAATTGAGTGCAGTTTTAAGTAAGATTTATGGTGACATTTGAAATTGAATTCTTTATTTAATATGTCTTGAATTGTATAAATAATTGTAGAAATATACCGTTGATAAAGCATGGATGAAATAGGAGTGGCAAGCTATTTATTATTGTCATTTTCTTTAATAATTATATGATTGTTTGTTGTTTAGTCAACTGTCCGAAGGTAGGTTTGAACCTCGTAAGTGACACCAAAAAGGTATCACTCATTAGACAACTAAGCCAGGAGATAATGGGGTAGGATGGGCGGTTTCTTTCCCCTCCGTTGCATACACGCTAATCAGACTTCAAATGATTAGGCCCTAACTATTTAACTCTTTATAGAAATCTGATTGCAGATAATCTGAAAATTCATGAATACGCTATTGAAGCGATAAAAAAACTTTTAAATAGGCCTATTTATAAATTCTGATATCCCGAGCGAACATTGTAAAATTAAACAGTATTGGAAGACATGTTTTGTTTCGCGTTAGTAGAAATGTTAAAATAATTATCAAGTAATTGAAATATAATTTACATAGGCTACAGAAAAATCCGAATATAACGTGATTCTCGAGGGATATATTTAACTCACGCGTTATGGCTTTTCCGTGGTATATCGGAGGTGACTTATAGAATGACAAATGACAGAACGGGGGAACGGAAAAAAAAAAGACTACAACGTTATGCACTTCTGTACGTAAATTTATGCCATCAAACACTAAAAAAAAAATAGTAGTTAAATTCATTCACTTCTGTGCAATATAAAATATAGTATAAATGTAGGCCTACGTATGTAGTATGTACTGTACGTTTATAAGATTTAAAGATTTGTTTACTGTGGCTCTGTGAGTGAGAATTTGAAACGGAGTTGCATACAGTAAATTGTTCTATATCTATACAATACGTATACGTGATACGTGCAAAAGAAAATTCTCACCTCTCACCACAGAAGCGAAAGGAAACGTCATCGAATTGATGTTCATTGATAATGGTGTTTTTTTTTTTTTTTTTTTTTTTTTTTTTTTTTTTTTTTCTCTGAGGACACACTGCCCATCATGTTATATTTTTCGTGTTGTATCCGAATTCACGGTATACAGCCCGCGCTATACAGGATGGAAGGAAATGTACACTATCTACCAAAAAGTAATTGGGCACAGATTTTTGCCCCTTTAGAACCTCGTAGTACCACCTCTTGTTGCTATAACAGCAGCCACCCTGTCAGGCATGCTCTCCACTAGTTTGTGTAGGATATCCACTGGAATGCGTCGCCATTCCTCTTGCAACATGGCACTCAGTTGGACAATGGAAGTTGTCCGAATTTCCCGAAATTTCAATCGCCGGTCCAATTCGTCCCAAAGGTGCTCAGTGAGATTGAGATCAGGACTCTGTGCAGGTCAGTCCAACCGGTGAACATTATTATCTGCATACCATTGCATAGTAGTCACCGAAACATAGCATTTAACACGTAAAATCCTGGGTGCCCAATCACTTTTTGGTAGATAGTGTATTACATTAATATTCAGAGGTAATAGATCAAGTCAATGCCAACAACTTTTGTTAAGTACGTTTTTTGATACGTCCAAACGTTTTGATAATACGAAATGTAACATGTTGCAACGCTGCAAAAAGTTCTTGAGGTCGTTGCTCCGCAGTGGAGGTGAGTATAATTGCAATCATCCACTCCGCAAGACTTCCGAGAGGAGAATGTAAACAAAAACGTCTCAGGAGATACGTTTCGATCAAATTACTGTACATCAAAACCTGAAGTATTCAATCTATAAACACTAATATTACGCAAATTGTTTGGTTTTTATTAGCTTTTATTACGTTATAACCTCTTTAATTTTAAATTTAATACCATGAAACTTATTTAACATTCACAGTATCCGTTGATTTCTTTGCCTTTTACGTAATTACAAAATAGTAAAGAATGTATATTCTTATAAAACAAAACTATTTCCATTAAAGATTCCTTTACAGTTGATGTAAACTCAAAATAACATTACGAATACACATTCCGTAACTCTATCTCCATTTAAGTTATAGTTGAATGCATTGAAAATTAATTTGGAAAAGAAATTAAGTTTACAGTAAAGGCCCATTCACAATGACAGTTAAACAAAAACGTAAGCGTTAACTTAAGAATGTAAACGTTACGGTAAAATCACATAATTCTTGATAGGGACATAACCATAACCGAAAAGATACTTGGTAACCATGGAAACATAATAACGACGCCATTTCCTCATATTCTGTCGTATACTTCAGCGCTCCACGATTGTGTACTGTTTGCAAATCACGTAAGCACAAGCATGAAAGTTTGGAGTTTGCAAACTTTCATGTTAACGTCTAGCGGCAAAGTTAATGTCAGTGTTTATGTGAATCATTGTGAAAAAATGTTATGTTTTATTTAACGACGCTCGCAACTGCAGAGGTTATATCAGCGTCGCCGGAATTTTATCCCGCAGGAGTTCTTTTACATGCCAGTAAATCTACTGACATGAGCCTGTCGCATTTATGCACACTTAAATTCCATCGACCTGGCCCGGAATCGAACCCGCAACCTTGGGCATAGAAGGCCAGCCTAATTGTGAATGATCCCATTTGGTAACCTGGCAGCAAACTTCTGTGTTTATGTTACGGTTATGTTTAAATTTCATTGTAAATGGGCCTTAATATTAAGTAATGTATTAGGTGTTACGTATGTTCAGTAATTTGATCTAAACGTATTTGTTTACATTCTCCTCTCGCAAGTCTAATGACTGGAGTTACACTCACCTCCACTGCGGAGTATGTAACTAGTATTTTTTAAAGTGTTTAATGGCATAAATTTACGTATAGAAGTGCATAACGTTGTAATGGCATAAATTTACGTATAGAAGTGCATAACGTTGTAGTTTTTTTTGTTTTTCCGTTCCCCCGTTCTGTCGTTTGTCATTCTATAAGTCACCTCCGATATACCACGGAAAAGCTATAACGCGTGAGTTAAACATCCCCCTTGATAATCACGTTATATTCGGATTTTGCTGTATGTACATTTCAATTACTTGATAATTATTTTAACATTTCTACTAACGCGCAATAAAACTTCTTAAATTCTTTAAAGCTATAACAATTATGTTTGCTGATGACACTACATTCTTATGTTCTAGCTCTACTTGAATCCTATAACCAACGATATTCTATCACAGATGGCTTTATGGTTTGAATCTAATGGTGTTTTGCTTAATCAAGAAGAAACTATCAGCGTAACTTTTAGCCTAAAACATGTAATAAAAAAAGGACAACATACAAAACCATACCAAATTTCTAGGACTTTTTATAGACTCGAGTTTAACATTGGAAAAAAAAAAAATATCGAATATATATGCACAAAATTATCAAGAGTTACATATTTATTAAAGAAATTAGTGACTTGTGTTTCTGAAAATTATTTAATATGTGCCTACTTTTCGTTCTTTCAGTCGATAATTATATATGCCTTAATTTTCTGGGGAAATGGTAGCAAAATTGGGAGTGTCTTGATTTTGCAAAAGAAAGCCATTAGAATTCTATGTCAATCAAACTATCTTGAACATTGTCGACCTCTTTTCAAACAATCACAGATAACTGTCATAAATTTATGCGACATAGTCCTTTACAATCGACAAAATATAGACAGTTACTCATTAATAGCCAATATACATGATCATGAAATTAGAAATAGTGGAAAAAAATAATATTCCATTCAGTAGATTACATAAAACTTAATACAATTTTTTTCTGTCATGGGGATGAAATTGTATAATAAGCTTTCCGGTCAATATTATAAGTTACCAACCAATAGTTTCAAAGCTAGACTTTATAATTGGCTTTTAATTTATTCCTTTCTACTCTGTAGATGAGTTTCTTAACATAAATTCATACGAAATTGTTTTTTAATAAATAAAGTTGTTTACATTTAGTTACAAATATTACATACAGTGTGAAGTGTTTTAATTAATTTTATGCTCGACCATGCCGAAATGTACTAATTATACATCTGGTAGTAGTCCTTTAATGCATGTCATTAAAGTACACCTACTCATTAAAGTACAGGTCTTCAGCCAATGATAACTCAGCTTACATGTGTTCAGCCAATGACAAGTCAGCTTTGTACCGTTATAAAACCGTAAGTATCGATTATTCTCGGATATGCAATCGAAAGAGAATTAGCGAAAAGTCACGGAGGCTGGAAATCCAATACTGTCGCAGAAGGTTATGTTCTGTTACTATAATAATTAGCGTTAATTGTAAATAATATCCAAATAAATTCAATTTGTTATCTCGTTTTTCAATGTCGAATTCAATAATCAAGGTTATAATATTATCATATTATCAAGTTTAACGGGACTACGTCAAGGTCAATGACATTATTGTTCCTAGGAAAAAATCAATACTTTCGCGTCTGCGCACATGTCACAATTCACGACCTAGAACAAGGTCACTTCCGATCTTGTCAGATACAAATAAAATGTATACATCTGAATACCGGTAATTTCAAGTTAGAAATATGGTCGAGCATAAAAAGTCGTATGAAACTCGCCTATAATGGTAATTAAGAAGCTCGTATGAAAATTATGAAACTCGCTTGCGCTCGTTTCATAAACATCCATACTCGATTCTTAATTACTATCATTATAGGCTATCTACTATTAGAGTTTCAAAATGTTTTGTGTTTTCGTTCTAATGAAACTTTACTGTTTTCAATTATATGTGTATTTTCAAATGTACGTTTTTTCCCTCCCTTCTGTATTGTGACGAAGCCTATCACTGTATGTTTAATGGCTTAATAAATTGAATTGAATTGTGTTCCAATATTGTTTAATTTTACATGATGTCAAGAAGTAGTAAAAATATGAAAAAACATCACAGAACAAAAAAAAAATAATAATAATAAAACCGGAAGATCGGCCAAGTTTTATAAGGCATTTTTGGTTTACAAGACCAATATTTTTATTGTACTTTTTGCATTGTTGCAACACGTTGCATTTCATATTCTCAAAACTATTGAACGTATCAAAAAACTAATTTGACAAAACTTGCTCGCATTGACTTGATACATCACCTCTGTGAATTAATGTAACCCTGTATAGAGATTGTTACACAATGTTTCCAATCTTTTCCAGATTCCATTTTTTTTTTTGCAAATGTCCATTCTCGAATAAATACAAATAAATCGTTTCCTCATGTACTGGATATAGTATATGTGTCACTTAAGTTCATTCTCGCTCATCTTCAACAATAACCCAATGCGATATTTATCTAAAGACCATTAAGTTTCACATTACTTCATAAATTCATAATCCTTATAACAGTAGGAAGGGAACGAGCGAAAGAGTCCATTCTGTGTAGGTTGATGGTAATGATAAATTAATATAAAGCAATTTGATTGTACACGTTTTGCATCCTTCGCTCACGCACGACCCTAATAAAAGCTGTTTCCATCTTCCTGATCACCCACAGGTTACGATTTCTCTTAAATTGTTAGGTGACGTAACACAGGGTGTAGTTGTCATTGATGGGCCGGTAGCGTATCGCCATGGAAACCCGTTTGGACACGGTGTCTCCACTTCTCCCATTCCCAGAGTCCGGAAGTGTATCACACCGTGCCTGTACCCGGCTGTCGACCCCTCTTCTTCTCTCCTGATATCTTGGATGCCGAGGAAATGTGTTATACCGAACACTGTAGCTTGTCTAGACCAGTGGTATTCAACCTTTTTTCTCCTCGTACCCCTAGAGACACTTTTACACTCAAACTTGTACAGGGACATCATTTTATTTTTACTTGCATTTTTATTATACCTGCATTTCTGAATGTACTTCACTCCCACTCCTTCACTAATGTCCTTGCTCCCGTCAGACACACTAACTTACGGCCGCTGTTGCGTTCGAAGTCTTCAAGCAGTGAAGTAAACACTGCAGTGTATAGTGTGTTTCAGAAATATGATTGCGTTTTCTATAGAAGAAAGAACCTATATTAATAATATCGTACTAAAAAATTATATTGAAGAAACGATAAATTCAGTTTCAGAGGATATGCTTCAAAATGTTTTTAATAATATGCGTAAAGAATTGAAGCCTGCATTGTAATGAACGGCAACCATTTTCAGCAACTTGTTTAAAAATTCATATTAGCTTATTTTGAATTGAGGTGGCTAGAAGCAAAGGAATGCTAGTGACATTTGTAATAACATGAGTTAAGTGCATCCAGTGTAAGCTGAAGTATCTAAAATTTTAGTGGCAAAGGGATATTTTAATCGTATCACACATTAAAATTTAAATAAAAATTTCACCGGTTTTACGAAAGCTTAAATATTTAATCCCAATTTTCTCAAAAGTAACTTAAGTGCACTTACAGCCCTTTACTTATGACCCCCTCAATTTAAATGCACTCTCTATATTGTATGTTAATATCAATAATTAATATGCTAAATAAAGTAGACATTAGATAACAAACATAGTCACCTAAAAAGTTGAGTTTTTAGAAAAAAAATGTTACTACTCTACTGTATTTTGATAAATTCCGTAAAAGTGATAATCAAACTCAATATCGTATTTCCCTACAACATAAATGGATACACTACTTTTCTCTCCTTCTATACCTAGTAAAATGATTTGTTTACATATTGCACTAGTAACATCAAACTCCTGTAATGGAAGGGGGCAAAACAGTGTTTCCGAGTATAGTCAGGTTAATGTTAAAAATGTTTGTAAAAATAAAGTGATGCCCCTGTACCTCCGAAGTTGTTAATTCAAGTTATACATAACTACATCCAAACTTAATTCAACTCAACGATTTATTAATTATTAAATCACCTAATTTTAAACTATAAAAGAGAGATTCTTGCTATTAAATAAGTAATTAAAGAACAAAATTACAGATATCATAGCAAAGAAAAGTTTTCATATTATAAAGGGTGATTCACGAGGATTTACTGTCACGGAGCTTATTTCCGAAGGCATTCTGAGCAAAAAAATGTCATATAAACATTTATGCTCGACCATGCCGAAATGTAGTAATTATACACCTGGTAGCAGCCCTGGAATGGACCTCATTAAAGTACACCTATTCATTAAAGTTCAGGTTTTCCACCAATCAGAAAGCAATATGATAGCGCAAGTATCGATTATTCTCGGATATGCAATCGAAAAACAACTAGCGAAACGTCACGGAGGCTGGAAATCCAATACTGTCGCAGAAGGTTATGTTCTGTTACTATAATAATTAGCGTTAATTGTAAATAATATTCAAATAAATTCAATTTGTCATCTCGTTTTTCAATGTCTAAATCAATTTCCAGGTTATATCAAGATTAATGTTCATTTTACTCTCTAGATAATATCAAGGTCAATGACATTTGTTTCTCGGAAAAAATCAATACTTTCGCGTCTGCACACATCTCACAATTTACGAGATATTGCACAAGGTCACTTCCGCTCCCCAGTCAGATAAGAATAATATGAATACTTGTGAATAATTTCAAGTTGGAAATATGGTCGAGCATAAAAAGTCGTATGAAACTTGCCTATAATGGTAATTAAGACGCTCGTATGAAAATTATGAAACAAGCATGCGCTCGTTTCATAAACATACTCGCGTCTTAATTACTACCATTATAGGCTCGTTGCATAATCTACTATTGTCATAATCTCAATATTTTCGAAGTTACACTAATTTGAAGTTGTTTGTAAAATACTATTATGCTTTACTTTTAAGGGTAAAAGAATATTACAAATAGAGAATGATCAGAAAGAGGAAAAGAAATTGGCTGGGTCACAGGTTGGGAAGAAACGTATCTTCTGAAGGATGCACTGAAAGGAATGGTGAACGGGAGAAGAGTTCGGGGCAGAAGAAGATATCAGATGATAGACGACATTAAAATATATGGATCATATGAGGAGACACATTGGAAGGCAGAAAATAGGAAACACTGGATAATGCTGGGTTTGCAGTGAAAGACCTGCCTTTGGGCAGAACACTGAACGAATAAATATATATCATAACCGAAGATAAATAAATTATATCACTGATATGACAAATCATTTTATATTAGACTACTTACGTAATTATACCCAAAATGCAACAACCACCAATGGATGGGTGAGTGAGTCAGTGAGTGAAAAGTAAACAAGTTGGTTAGGAAGATTGGTAGGTTGATTAGGTGATCGGTAGAATTGGGTGGTTGGTAGATGAGTAAGTATAAACGTTGGTGTATGGATTGGTGATGGAAAAAACCATTCCCTCAGCTAGTACAAATCTGAAGATTCTCTCCAGGATCAAACTGCATTCTCCTTTGGTAAAAAGCTGTCAGCTGAGTCAGCAACGGCTAAGTCAAGTTCATCAGTACGGGTAATTGTGCTCCTGCCTTCTATTTGTGGTCACATCACTGTGGCATTGATCGTTGTAGGGATGATTGTATGTGAAGAAATCATGGAATGAAGGCAAGAGAAACGCTAATGTTCAGAGAAAACTTGCCCCAACGCTTTTCTTGTCAACTGCAAATTGCGCTAGGATTCACTGGTACTTGAACTGAGGTTTTATGTGTGTGAATCTTTGGATTATTAGTAATTTTGCTAAGAATGCTTCTTTGAGAAATCCTGAGCAGGAAGGAACGCTATTGTAAGGAGTATTATATTGAATTCGTCTGAAGAGAATTACTGTGATCATGAATAGGTCTTGAACCCGTGTGAATGCCATCACCACTATGAGCATTATGTTATGTGAAACCATCTGAATATAAATCACAAAATAAACTGCATGTGTGAACCCGATAAATGTAGTTGCTATAGTAACTAGCATATATTGGACCTGCCTGAGTATAACCACTGTGCTAATTGTCATAGGATTGTGAACAAAAGTGAACATTTTTTAATATTTTCTTTATTTATTTTACGACGCTGTATCAACATCTAGGTTATTTAGCGTCTGAATGAAATGAAGGTGATAATGCCAGTGAAATGAGTCCGGGGTCTACCACTGAAAGTTACCCAGCATTTGCTCGTATTGGGTTGAGGGAAAACCCCGGAAAAAACCTCAACCAGATAACTTGCCCCGATCGGGATTCGAACCCGGGCCACCTGGTTTCGCTGCCAGACGCGCTGACCGTTACTCCACAGGTGTGGACAACCTTTTTGAATATAATTGCCGTGATATACGTTTTATATAAGAATATTTATTGAATGAGTTTCCGTCAAAATGATTTATCAATATTTAAAACAACAACAACAAATATTTAGACATATAAATAATACATTGAAGTTAATAATATGTTGCTAACGTTTTCGCCTATTTAGGCATCTTCAGGCATATATTCAAAATATTTCATTTGGTACATTGAACATTTTTTACTGATATTGGCATATTAATTAAAGAAATAATTAAACAATTCCATAACAAACATATTAAAACAATACATTGAAATTAAATAAAATGATAGTTGTGTTGTAGTTTCTATTTCGCCATATAATATAGTGTAAAGGTTGGTAATGTTGTGATATGAGTAATATTGTGATAGTTCTTTTTGAGAATTTATTACAATTTTACTGAGCGAGAGAAAGATCGGTTTTTTTTTTTTTTTTTTTTTGCGTCAACGTATTAAGGGAATTTTCGTGGACAAGTTTCTGCACAAAACTCATCAGTCTCTCGCTCAGTGAAATTGTAATAAATTCTCAAAAATTACTATCATAATATTACGAATCTTTACCCTACATCTGTCATTTTCTGTATTACCTCTAAAAGCTCTCAATTTCCTACACCCCCAACCTAATCCATGCAAAACCAATTCCAGCATTTCTGTCACATATCGTTATGTATGGGTCTTCATTCCATACAGCTTTAACTTACCTGTAATTTTGTAGTGAAGTTTTGCCATTCATGTAACTAAACATTTCTTGGTTTTTATATCGTTACATCTTTGTCTTATAATATTCAAAACATTATTTTCACTTTCATGATTTTCTCTTAATAGTTGTCCCAGACCAATCCTGTAAAGTTAATTTTTTTTAAGTGACTATTACACTCTTACTACGTCATACTACTTTTGACCAATAAAACGGTACGAAAGGACGTATTTCAACCAATCATGGCTGCTTATCGCACAATTTTATCGCGCCCCTAGCATTTGTTTAATTTTATCGCGTCCCTAGCATTTGTTTAATTTTATCGCGTCCCTAGCATTTGTTTCTATGTTTGCCAACATTTGAAACTGCGTTGGTCTGGACGTCAAAAATATATATAAAATTACAAACCACTCCAGTCGATGCACAGCAGTTTCAAATATTATTATGCACACGTCCAATATAACATCAATTGAACCACCAACCACATTCAAATTTGAAAATTGTACATTCAGTAATTATTCCTTTCAAAATTATTCATTCGGAAATTCTGAATAAGTTGAATACACCATGTAGGCCTAAATCAACGAGTTCCACTTCTATTACGCACACGTCCAATATAACATCAATTGAACCACCAACCACATTCAAATTTGAAAATTGTACATTCAATAGTTATTCCTTTTAAAATTATTCATGTTTATTTTTTATGTCATCGTCGTTAATTAAAACTTTTCTAACACTTGTGTATATTAGTTAGGTTATGTTATAGCTTCTGCTCTGAGAGGATAAAATGAACTTCTGCTATATGATATTATGGATAGTCACGTATCAGAGATTCTTTAATATTAAGATTTATTGAATAGTAATCATTACAGTGTCTGTATGAAGACACTACTGCCATCTAGCATGCATCTAGCGTAATATTTGTAATGTTGAGATGGTACAATAATACATTTGAAGACAGTTGTATTTTCGTAAGTCAATTAATATTTTATTGTATTGGAGTACTTCGTTACTTCTAATCTTTATATACTTTCTTCTAATCGTGTAATAGTCAATTAAATCCCACTCGAGTTTTGATTTTCTCTAGATAAATCAAAACGTCTAGTGAGATTACTGTTGATAAAAAAAATTATTCTATTGCCATCTGTTATAAATCTTACCATTTTCGTTTTATTTCATTTCTAAAATTCTAAAAAAAAATTTTGCTATTCTTATCATAATTTCTCCCCTACTGTTACACCTACCACATCACAACATTGCTGATCTCCTGGGCGCCGAACTGAGAAATTGTAAAACTCGTTTACAATATGAAGAGTCCACTGCAAGAATGATTGATGTCATTTGGAATACATTTTGCAGGAGAAGCAATTGAAAGTTTGAAATGCTTAGCGCTCAAAGCTTAACTGTGATTACTGGACAATGACTATCAGTGTTAACGCCATATAACTCTCTATGTACATTCTATATGTCTTAAGTTATGCATTGACAGTCTTGGTTCATTTTCGACAAGAAAGTGACATCCATCATTCTTGCAGTGGACTCTTCATATGTATCTTTTATTATATCAATTTTCTCCCAACTATTAATATAGTATAGTGCCCCCATATCTCAGTGCCATAGAACATTCTGTAGTCCACATCTGTGGAGTAACAGCGCGTCTGGCCCTGGTTCGATTCCCGGTCGGGGCAAGTTTCCTAGTTGAGGTTTTTTTCCGGGGTTTTCCTTCAACCCAATATGAGCAAATGCTGGGTAACTTTCGGTGCTGGACCCCGGACTCATTTCACCGGCATTATCACCTTCATCTCATTCAGGCACTAAATAACTTAAGATGTTGATAAAGCGTCGTAAAATAACCTACTAAAAAAACATTCTGTATACTCAATTCAGAGTTATGTCAATGTTTGGTATTTTAGCTAGGCACATATTTATTGCTAACAATACATTCCCACCGTTCAGTGGATATAAGCATCAAACCAGAAACGCGACTGAAAGGCACATATTTTAAGACTTCCCGAAAATGAGGATGAACTGTAAACCCAGACGACACCAAGATATTGTAAACTCTCAGCATGAATTCTCTTGAAATTGGTAAAAGGCCAATAGGCGTCAACCTAAGAGGTGGGTGATAATCAGCAAGTGTTGAACCCGTCTGAATACGATCACAGTTGCGTCAGTATGTGTGAACCGATACCTGGAATTGTCTTTTAGTATCCAGTCTTTCAGTTACGTGGGAGTGGGGGACGAAAAGCATATAGACTCAAGTAGTGTGGTGAAAGTGTTGGAAGGGAAATAGTGGCGGCTCGTGGCATTCCTAGGACGCCTGGAGAGTGGATGATTGTGTGTGCGGTCTCAAGGCCCAAGGTCCGCCTCCAAGCCAGCTCGCCTGCTTGCTTGTCTGCGAGGTGTTGACGGACGCCAGATCTGTTCGGAGTCGTGCGCGTACACCAAGTATTGCAGAAATCCGGTGACATACACGAGTGACTAGTGGTTGTGCGGCCAAGTCAAGAAGCTTTCAGTGAGTGTCAACTTTGTGAATTGGTGTGATAGGTTTCTTTTCAATAGCGAGCGGATTTTTGTGTAGAATTTCGGTTCGTTTCCAGGCTTTGACAATCCGTTCTCCTGAATTTGTGTTATTTTCTTCGAGTGTTTATTCCGCTTTTGGATCATCCTATTTTTTTTTTTCATTGCAGTTTAGTTATAATTTTTGTCCTGATTGTGTGTACACAGTAAATATCTTAAAGTGTGAAATGATTTTTTAAGTGTTGGACATATTATCTGCTAACTAGAGCCCGGATATGTGAAAACAAAGCAATACAAGATACACATGGAAGTAGGTCGAAGCGTTTGTTGAAAATCTGGCTTACATAACGTACTCCCAGTAAAATAGTGTCGTAACTCGAAAATTGTGATTTATAAAGATACTAGTGGCTTGTGCAGCAAATGCTGCAAACTAAGTTCATTAGATTTTCAAATAAAAATTTTTCAGATTTATTTTCAATGAAGAATACCAGACATTTTGAAAGTTATTTGCTTCCATAATAATGAAACATACTCCCTCTGAATGGTTGTTTTATGCCACGTACTTTTTCTTCAGTTTTTGAGTTACAACGCGAAAACGCAAGTAACAATGTCAGGACGATCAGTGGGTTTTTCATGTGGAAGTAAAGCAATAGCTATTTCAGGTCATTGCGGATTATAGGCGAAAGTTAAAAAAAATGTCATGTTTTCCATGCTTTCGAACAATATACACAGCATCTTGATATAGCTGCTGCATGTAGAGCTTTAAATGTACAGTACAGAGTAAAATCATTTTATTCTGCTAAGAGATCTTGCTGAAATGATCGGGAGACTACAAAATTTTCTAGGCCTCTTATTTTATCAGTAAGTAATACCTTTTGGTGTTTCCTTAGGAACTGAAATTTTTGCGCTCTCTCGAACCAATACTGAAGAGACTGACCTATATAAATATCTACATCACACTGCCATTATGTATATGAAAAAGACCCAACCCCACTTAATTAATAACTATAAAAATATTATTATCTTACGTAAGTTTTGTAGTTATATATATATAATAGCCGCCACTCAGTAAATTTATAGAAATGAAGATCTAATTTAAGATATTCTCTACATCTGCTTACGTAACACCGAAACGTTTCACTTTCATATCATCAATATAGCATTAATATGTATAATTGATGAAAATAATGACATTAACTATAATAATATTTAATTTCTAATGGTAATAATGTCATCAAACCACCTCACGTTTTGTAGATTTTAATATCCGATACACAGCTGTACTCAGAAAATTACACACCACAGAATCAGACCTGTAAATTATTTTCTTAGTCTTAAAGTTTTTAATGACCAATTATGATATTTATTTCTGTATCGATTTAATTCGGTAATAAACCTAATATAATTTATTTAACTGAATTGAATTTCAACTCTAAATATGTCAGCAATCCTGCAGGTCATGGCCTTCATGTAATAGCCTATTGTTTATTGTAGTGTGTTTGTGTTTTGTTTTATTCTGAAAAGCCATTATTTTTCAAAACTGACGACAGATGAATTTTGGAAAATAAGAAAATGATGTAAGAAAATTAACATTTCACTGAAAACTACTATTTTTCTGAAAAACTGTGCGTTCCAAGCTTCAAAATGAGGGATCAATTATTGAAATCCGTTCAGTCGTTTTTCGGTAATTTCCTTTACCAGTTCAAATTATATAAATATAGATGTTATTTCCTAATAAAATACTGATGTAAAAATATTGTAATAAACTGGTACCAAAACTTGGGATAATTTACTATTTTATTAGTCGAATTTCATACCTTCAGCTAGTAAAACAGCGTTGAAAATAATTTACGAAAGTAATGCATGATTTTCGACTTACGATGGTATTTTACTGGGTTTGCGATATTACTAGTAAAGAAGACGGTGCATTTATTTTGTTTTCTGCTTTTTCAGTTTGTAAAGACATTCATTTTAAGATTTTCCTAAAAATATTGTTTCTTTTTTACAAGTCGTTATCGAGACCCACATATAACAGAAATATAAAATAGTACAATTACCAGATTTACGCGCATTTTTCTTCTTGCAGCGTTTAAAGCCATTTAAATATTGAACAATTTATTGCCTCCCCGGCAACTTTCAGGATCATTCTCCTCTTATACACGTTCAACCGTAAGTAATGTCAGTAAATTCAAAGGTTTATTCCTTGAGATATTTCAAATAAAAAAGTTAAGTACAATTTCGCTCGTTTTTGTTTTGTTTTCGAGAAAAATTACTTTATATGAAACATTTCATAGCGTATTTTGGGAAAGCTACTGAATTAATCTCCAATATGCTCAGTCAGTTTAAGAGAACAGTGTATTATGATAATAAATTATTGAAAGAATTTTATTTTTGTCCTCCAAATGTGCATAAATTTGATCTGAACAAAAGTAACTTTTCGTTCTGAAGAGGAATTTTGAAACATTACATTTGTTCGGATAACATTTCTGCACATTTAAAGGACTTTTCATAAAGTAAACTTTGGAAGGGAAATATCAGTAGAAGTGTGCATTTGCTAATGGAAATTTTAAACCATTTTACTCCGCCGAAATACTCATTTATATGCTCATTTCAATACGTGTAAATTCTACAGCAGGATATAAATTTTTATTTAAGAATAATAGTTCATAATTCCGGGCTCTGGTGGCAACTGATATTTCGACTAGAAAACATAAATAGTTTTAAAATGTGTTGTAATTTATTTTTTGACATTAATACTTGCTCGCATTTTTACGTCAATCGAATATATTTTATTCTTAATCGTGGACAAGTTAAAATATGAATTGCCGTAGTTTTTTTAAATATTTCAATTTGGTATTTTACGACGCTTTATCAACTGTTACGGTTATCTAGCGTCTGAATAAGATGAAGATGATAATGACAGCGAAATGAGTCCAGTGTCCAGCGCCGAAAGTTCCCCAGTATTTTCTGTTGATAGATTGAGGGAAAACTCCGGACAAATCTCAACCAGGTAATTTGTCCAAACCAGGATTTGAACGTAGGTCCGCTCGTTTCACGGTTAAACGTGCTGTTATTCCACAGCGGTGGACTCCGAAGCTGTGGTGCAATCATGGTATAACTTATTTGTACAATTATACTTCCCTTCTTTTAGACGTCTAATTAATGTTTGTAACATACCTACAAAAACAACTGTAGTGGAAGTAGTGACAATTTTATATCCTCACTTTATACCACAGATTTAACTACAATTTAAATATTTTTGTCCACATAATACGTACTGTTTGTATCACAGATGTCTGAGAGGGCCAAAAACTTTACTATTAATTGCGATAATATAATAATTGTAAATTAAATCCCGAAAAGACAAAGTATATGATTATGTCTCGTGACCAGAATATTGTACAAAATGGAAATATAAAAATTGGAGATTCATCTTTCGAAAAAATTAAAATATCTTGGAGCAACAATAACAAATATAAATTACACTCGGGAGAAAATTAAACGCAGAATAAATATGGGAAATTCCTGTTGTTATTCGGTTGAGAAGCTTTTGTCATCCAGTCTGCTGTCAAAAAATCTGAAAGTTAGAATTTGTAAAACAGTTACATTACCGGTTGTTCTGTATGGTTGTGAAACTTGGACTCTCACTTTGAGAGAGGAACAGATTAAAGATGTTTGAGAATAAGGTTCTTAGGAAAATATTTGGGGCCAAGAGGGATGAAGTTACAGGAGAATGGAGAAAGTTGCACAACACAGAACTGCATACATTGTATTCTTCACCTGACATAATTAGGAACATTAAATCCAGACGTTTGAGATGGGCAGGGCATGTAGCACATGGGTGAATCCAGAAATGGATGTAGAGTGTTAGTTGGGAGGCCGAAGGGAAAAAGATTTTTGGGGAGGCCGAGACGTAGGTGGCAGAATAATATTAAAATGGATTTGAGGGAGGTGGGATATGATGATAGAGTCTGGATTAATCTTGTACAGGATAGGGACCGATGGCGGGCTTATGTGAGGGCGACAATGAACCTGCGAGTTCCTTAAAAGCCATAAGTAAGTAATATCATTATTATTTATTTCTTAAAAATTATCAGTAACATACGTTTTGTACGCGTTTCTTCATTTGAAACGGTATGAGATTATACATTGTGTATCCTGTTGTTCCACTTTTGTTATCTACAAGAGTTCGTGATAATTGGAAACTCTTGAAGGTCAGACTTTTTTTCGATGAATTTCAATTTAAACTATTTAGATCGTGACGTAACAATTCCATTTGACACCAAATACGTGATATGTTTCATACCTTGAGGTTAATAATCTTAGTTGTATATTATTACATTAATAACATTCTAGAAAGTGTAGTCACGGCTATGATCCGCGGACTCCAGGGTGTGGCCCACATGTTCCGCGTACTTTTCCATGTGTGGGCTCTACAGCACAGTAGGTGGCGCTGTATACGTAACCTTGGTGACTTTCAAATCTTTTGATACTCCGGGTTGTAAAATTCCATATCTATTATGTACAGGTACCTAATCATGAGGGCACAACTAGTTAATGCGTGGAGGACTCCGTTATGCTTATTCCACGTTACGATAGCTCCACCGTGTTTCGATCTAGTGTACTGTTAGTTAGAAATCAGTGTTACGGATGAAGCTATGCAAGAAGTAGAACGATACGTGGGTGGTCTTCCTTTATTGCTCAACATTTTGCGTTTCTGGCCTAATTTAGCGGACCTGTTTTATATTTACGGAAGGAAAGTCCAAGTTAAAATGCCATGCATGGTCACTGGGTACTTGTCCCTTTTATCATGTTTGGACTGTTGTGATAGACGGTGACCTTGTTCAATGCTTAGTTTTGCTACTTGTAAGTTATATGTTTAAAGTTTTATGAAAATCCTCAGAAGAATTAGATCGATACTGGTAAAAAGAATCGAACTTGAAATTATGTTTGGTGTTGTTGTGATGGTTGACATAATTAGGAACATTAAATCCAGACGTTTGGTCGGCCTGGTTGGCGCAGTTGGTTTAGCGCTGGCCTTCTATGCCCGAGGTTACGGGTTCGATTCCGGATCAGGTCGATGAAATTTAAGTGTGCTTAAATGTAACAGACTCATGTCAGTATATTTACTGGCATGTAAAAGAACTCCTGCGGGACAAATTTCAGACACACCGGCGACGCTGATATAACCTCGGCAGTTGCGAGCATCGTTAAATAAAACATAACATTTTTTTTTTTCCAGACGTTTGAGATGGGCAGAGCATGTAGCACGTATGGGTGAATCCAGAAATGCATATAGAGTGTTAGTTGGGAGACCGAAAGTAAAAAGATCTTTGGGGAGGCCGAGACGTAGATGGGAGGATAATATTAAAATGGATTTGAGGGAGGTGCGATTTGATGGTAGGGACTGGATTAATCTTGCTCAGGATAGGGACCGATGGCGGGCTTATGTGAGGGCGGCAATGAATCTCCGGGTCCCTTAAAAGCCATAAGTAAGTAAGGTGGTGGTGATGTGATGTTGCGGTTGATGATGATAAATATTATTATTATTACTTACTGACTGGCTTTTAAGGAACCCGGAGGTTCATTGCCGCCATCACATAAGCCCACCATTGGTCCCTATCCTGAGCAAGATTAATCCGGTCTCGACCATCATATCCCACCTCCCTCAAATCCATTTTAATTTTATTTCCCATCTACATCTCGGCCTCCCCAAAGGTCTTTTTCCCTCCGGCCTCCTAATTAACACTCTGTATATATTTCTGGTTTCCCCCGTACGTGCTAGATGTCCTGCCCATCTCAAACGTCTGGATTTAATGTTCCTAATTATGTCAGGTGAAGTATATAATGCGTGCAGCTCTGCGTTGTGTAACTTTCTCCATTCTCCTGTAACTTCATCCCTGTTAGCCCCAAATATTTTCCTAAGCACCTTATTCTCAAACACCCTTAATCTCTGTTCCTCTCTCAAAGTGAGAGTCCAAGTTTCACAACCATACAGAACAACCGGTAATATAACTGTTTTATAAATTCTAACTTTCAGATTTTTTGACAGCAGACTAGAAGACAAAAGCTTCTCAACCGAATAATAACAGGTATTTCCCATATTTATTCTGCGTTTAATTTCCTCCCCAGTGTCATTTATATTTGTTACTGTTGCTCCAAGATATTTGAATTTTTCCACCTCTTCGAAGGATAAATCTCCAATTTTTTATATTTCCATTTCGTACAATATTCTGGTCACGAGACATAATCATATACTTTGTCTTTTCGGGATTTACTTCCAACCCTATCGCTTTACTTCCTTCAACTAGAATTTCCGTGTTTTCCCTAATCGTTTGTGGATTTTCTCCTAACATATTCACGTCATCCGCATAGACAAGAAGCTGATGTAACCCGTTCAATTCCAAACCCTCTTTGTTATCCTGAACTTTCCTAATGCCATATTCTAGAGCAAAGTTAAAAAGTAAAGGTGATAGTGCATCTCCCTGCTTTAGCCCGCAGTGAATTGGAAAAGATTCAGATAGAAACTGGCCTATACGGACTCTGCTGTAAGTTTCACTAAGACACATTTTAATTAATCGAACTAGTTTCTTGGGAATATCAAATTCAATAGGCAGTCAGTACCATAATTATGAATTTTTATATAATAACACTGTGAACATGAGTGGGAGCGTGGTAGGATCGTGGTTAAGACGTAACGCTGCAAGCCGGAAGATCGCGGGTTCGATTCCTGATGGGATCATGGATTTTATTCCATCGATATGATCCTTCCAGCCGCTCTACGGCCATGGGGTGTCGGTTTCCTACACCGCCCATCGTCTGTTGCTGTTGTCAGAAAATTAAAGATTGAAACTGATCTGTGGCTACTATCCATCCTAGAAACATGATACTTTTATTACATTAAAATTAGAGTGAGAAATACAGGGACATAATTTTATTTTTACTTCAATTTGTATTGTACCTGAGTTTTTGAATGTACTTCACTCCCACCCCTTCTACTAAGGAAGTTCCAACTCCACACAGAACCAAGACCGCAGATAGTAAGCAGTACTGAGTTACTGAGTATAGTACGTTCCAGAAATATGTTCGAGTTTTCCAGTGACGAAAGAGCTTTCAATATTGAATCATATTTTCGCACAGGTACTGTCCGTTTGCCTACGTCGCATCCCGATTTCCCCCACCTGCTTCTGCTCGCCCCTCTGTAATAGCTGGGCTGTCTTAGCTCTTTTCTGAAAACATTAATTTCTCTTAGGAATTGGAAGTTTACGTAATATTATACAGCTGTTTAATTTAACTTAAATAAAAGGGCATCGTTAAGTAATTAACTGTCACGTGATTTCCTCCCTTTCTACAATCCTGCGGCATAACCACTTGGACGGACAGTAGATAGCATGTCTGAGTAATTTTATATTTTCGGGTCGGGCAGAAGTGAAGATTGAATTTACAGTACGTACAGTAGGTACAAAATTATTTCAACATGAGTTACTAGTACGAAGGACGAAACTGGCAATTGGAATTAGATGCAATAGTCTATAGTGCGATAATATGCACAAAAGAACTGAAGCCTGTATCGAAATGAACGGCCACCATTTTCAAAATTGTGTTTAAATATTCATATTATGATTATTTTTCAATTTAACTTCTTTCTCTATATTGTACGCTAATGTACTATAGACAGTATAATATACACTGCATAATGAATACGTTCGCATGGATAACTCACTTCGTGAGTAAAAACACTTATTCTTAATACAGTACTGTACTTTGATTAAAGAAAAACCTAATGAAAATTATCAAACTCAAAATCGCGATATTTCCTAGTTTACGTAAATGGATGAACTACTTTTCTTCCTTCATATACCCAGTAGAGTGATTTGTTTGTGTTTTACGCCAGTATCATCGAACTCCAGTCTTGGAGGGGGGAGCAAGCGGTGTTTCCGGTTTCTAAAGGTATAGACAGGTTAATATTAAAAATGTTAGTAAAAATAAAATGATGTCCCTGTAGATACTTTATTGAACTATTTGTTCAGTGCTGTACCACTTGTGTAAATTTCGTACTTTATATCGTCCACATCCTGCATTCTTATTACTTTTACCGACAGCTTCTTTCAAGTATTCACATATTTGTCCCATTTCGTACTCACTTTTGCTTGGATTTCTGAATCTGTATTAGACATTCACATATTCTACCAGATTCTCGTCATTAGATCATCAGCAGAAAATACTTCAATTCCAGATTTGTCGGAAACAACAATTGAGTCACAGCGGAAAAACTTATTATAATTCGAAATGTTTTTATTTTTTTGTCATATATGTAGAAAGATCCAAAGTTTCGATGTTCTGTGCGCGAGTCACAGATAAAAATTTTGCCAGCTACAAAACACATTGTACTTTTTTCAACAGTCCACACCTGTGGAGTAACGGTTAGCGAGTCTAGCCGTGAAACCAGGTGTCCCGGGTTCGATTCCCGGTCGGGGCAAGTTACCTGGGAGAGGTTTTTCCGGAGTTTTCCCTCAACCCTATATGAGCAAATGCTGGGTAACTTTCGGTGCTGGACTCCGGACTCACTTCACAGGCATAACCACCTTCATCTCATTCAGACGCTAAATGTTAAATGTTAAAAATGTTATGTTTTATTTAACGACGCTCGCAACTGCAGAGGTTATATCAGCGTCGCCGTATGTGCCGGATTTTGTCCCGCAGGAGTTCTTTTACATGCCAGTAAATCTACTGACATGAGCCTGTCACATTTAAGCACATTTAAACGCCATCGACCTGGCCCGGGATCGAACCCGCAACCTTGGGCATAGAAGGCCAGCGTTATACCAACTTGCCAACCAGGTCGACTTCAGACGCTAAATAACGTAAGATGTTGATAAAGCGTCGTAAAATAACCTACTAAAAAGTAAAAAAAAGTCTTTCAACATCCATTTTATATAATTAATTCTAACAATGAAAGTTATTGTATTTATTCGATTGTTAACGTCTTTTGTTTCCTTCAGTGTCCCATACTTACAGACTAAAAAGCTACCGGCGTAGCTCAGTGGGGTAGGGCGCTTGCCTGCCGATCCGGAGTTGCGTTCGGGTACGGGTTCAATTCCCGATTGGGCTTATTACCTGGTTGAATTTTTTTGCGAGGTTTTCCTCAACCATAAGGTAAATTTCAAGTAATCTATGGCGAATCCTCGGCCTCATCTCGCCAAATGTCTTCTCGCTATCACCAATCCCATCGACGCTAAATAACCTCGATAACCAAATAAAATTTAAAAAATACAGACTAAAAACTTCGAGAGTTTTATTTTCATCTGGCACCAAAATTAAATTAAAAAAATATAATCCTTTGAAACCTCATCATGACTTTTGTGACACGGTGTAGTATATAAAATCCCGGAAATACCTTTTAGCAGTTGAACATTTACTATATCTGTCTTCGTCGTGGGTGTTGGTTGCTCTATTTGCAGGCATTACGACAGACGATTCTTACATCATATTCAAAGCGCTGATAAAGAGTCCGGAAGTGAGTAGGGGAATTCAATCATCTGTTTGAAAGAACGAATAGTTGACTTTGATACCCTCCTCCACAAAGTTGCTTGTAGAAATGGAACAGATGGAGCCTTGAGTACGTCAGTAAGCGTTCGTGTAATGACGAAGATCGCTTCGTACGTTGAACTGGCGATATCGTATGTGAAAACCCAGAGTTTCTCTGCATTGGTGCAAATTAGAAATGTTGTACAGCTTGTGTGAGTGAAGTGAGAGTTGGAATTCTACACGTAACCATGGGTACGGAGGAATGTTGCGATGACCGTCGCATCCCCAGCAACACTCTTGCAACGCTTCGCGGCATCCTCATATCGTCTCTTTCCCGGGAGAATCTAGGAAACATAGACGTCCAGTCTTCCTTCAACCGGCGAAGGAAAGTCACCTTCCAGGAAGTGCAACATGGAGATGGTGAGTGTTAATTTGTTTTCAGGTAGTGGTAGTTCACTTTAGAGCATACATGGGCACAATTTTCGGTTACGTGAGGCACTCGATTTGAAATAGTTTGTTTACTAGGAGAGGAGACTGCAGAGTAGGATGGGAAATATAAACTGCTGTGACCTGCGTCACCTTATCGTAATCGCTAAGGCGGTCAGTGGCGAATTATTAGGAAAGCGCTTGGTTAACGTGAGAGACTCGAAAACTTTTATTCAATTTGGCAAATTAATTCGGCAGCTTTAATCATAAACCTCTCTACTACTTCTCCATCATTGAATTGATTGAAATCACAGGCGAGAAATTGCGTAACTAGCCAATAATATTCCATCACGTTGTCTACGTTTATTTTCTTGAATATTCTGGTGTTTCTCAAGATTGCTTAATAGATTTGCACGTTCTCGACCTAAAATAATTGCAGAAAATCTTATTTCGTTTTCTACGCACATTTGATATATTTTTTAATAAATTTCTTTTGGAAATAATACGTACAAACAACATTTAATTCCTCGTACCTTTTAATGCAGCATGTTTAAGGTATAATGTCGTATTTAGTATACTATGCAAATGTTAAGATCATAAATTTTCTTCGGAATAGTACGAAGAATAACATTTAATTTGTCTTATCTTCTAATTCAGCATGTTCTTTATGACATAAGGAGTAATGTCGTTGTATATTAAATTTATTAATGCCTAATAGGATTTTCGCATGTTCTCCCCTTCTAAACAGCAAAAAAAATTCTTCCTCCCATTTCTCATGAAATAATCGTTTTCTAACGCGTACACACTGTTTTGATAATGCCATTATACCACCACTGATATTGCTTATGAAACTGATATAGAAACTTCCCACGCCTAGAAGCTACGTGAGGGAGGAAGGGGGACTGTGAAGATGATGTCACTCAAAGCGATAAGCTCTGTGAAGGTCAGTGAGGCACAAATTCTCAAGTGAGGCACGATGCCCATGTATACTTTAGTGTAACCGTAGGAATGATGAAGACAGGAGTCAGAATTTTGATTAGATACCTATAAAAAAGTTAATATTATAACCGAAATAAAACATTAATATTCCCCAAAAGCAAAATACATTAAGGTGGGCATTACTTATTTCCCCATTGATACTGTTCAAGAATTTAAATATTTGAGTAGTATAATTGACATGGATGGTGGAGCCTTTGAGGATGTAGAGAACCGAATAAAAATGAAAATAGTGCATTTGTACCCAATATGGAAATCTTATATTATATCTAGATCTACAAAAATTAAAATCTTTAACAGTAATGTGAAATCAGTCTTATTATATGGCTGTGAGACATGGAAAACAAGTAAAATTATATAAAATAACCTGTAAACATTTGTTAATAGATGCTTACGAAGAATTTTAAAAATTAGGTGACCAGATATAATCACAAACTCAGAACTATGGAAGATAAGAAATCAGAATAGAAATCAAAAGACGAAAGTGGAATTGGATAGGGCACACAATCAGGAAAGAAGATGGAGCAGTAGAAAGAATGGCTTTGGATTGGAACCCCCAGGGTAGTAGAACAAGAGGAAGGCCAAAAAAGACATGGAAGAGAACAGTTTTGGAGGAAATTTTGATTAGGTACCTATAAAAATAGTTAATATGCATTTATAACCGAAACAAAACATTAATATGCCCCAAAAGCAAAATAAATGATTACAGTCTAGATTTTTAAGTAATCACAATACATGCATACATGCATACATACATACATACATACATACATACATACATACATACATACATACATACATACAGTCCACACCTGTGGAGTAACGGTTAGCGCGTCTGGTCGTAAAACCAGGTTGCCCGGGTTCAATTCCTGGTCGGGGCAAATTACCTGGTTGAGGTTTTTTCCGGGGTTTTCCCTCAATCCAATATGAGCAAATGCTGGGTAACTTTCGGTGCTTGACCCCGGACTAATTTCACCGCCATTATCACCTTCATCTCATTCAGACACTAAATAACATAAGATGTTGATAAAGCGTCGTAAAGTAACCTACTAAAATAAAAAATACATACATACATACATACATACATACATACATACATACATACATACATACGGTACATACATACATACATAAGTGTTCTGCCTTCCTCTTAGTCTCCGCATATGATCCACATATCTTAATTTCGTCTATCATCTGATATCTTCTTCTACCCCGAATTCTTCTCCCGTTCACCATTCCTTCCAGTGCATCCTTCAGTACGCAGTTTCTTCTCAGCCAGTTACTCAACCAATTCTTTTTTCTCTTTCTGATCAGTTTCAGCATTATTCTTTCTTCGCCCACTCTTTCCAACACAAGTTCGTTTCTTATTCTGTCTATCCACTTCACACGTTCCATTCTTCTCCATATCCACATTTCAAATATTTCTATTCGTTTCTCTTCACTTCGTCGTAATGTCCATGTTCCTGCCCCATACAGTGCCACACTCCACACAAAGCACTTGACTAGTCTCTTCCTTAGTTCTTTTTCAGAGATCCGCAGAAGATGCTCCTCTTTCTATTAAAAGTTCCTTCGCCATTGCTATCCTCCTTTTGACTTCCTGGCTGCAACTCATGTTACTGCTTATAGTACACCCCAAGTATTTGAAACTGTCCACTTGCTCTACTGCCTCAATTAGAATTCGCAAGTTTACTTTCTTTATTTTTCATACGACAATCATAGTCTTCTTACTGTTTGCATTTATCTTCATTCCATACTGCTCACAGTTGTCATTTACCTCCAGTAGCATATCCCTTAGTATCATCTCCTCTTCTACTAACAATGCCATATCATCAGCAAATCTTATACACTTTATATTTCTTCCTACTTTTACCCCCCTTATGTTCTGAAAACGGTTCTTCACCAAATCCTCCAAGTAGATGTTGAACAGGTAGGTGATAAAGGATATGCTTGTACTCCTCTCGCTGTTTCACTTCCTTCATATATTTCTCCTCCTATCTTGACTTTGACTTGTTGTTTCATATATCACAGTCATCATCATTTAGTGTTCTGCCCAAGGAGGACAGTTCTTTCACTGCAAAGTCAGCTTTCTCCAGTCTTTTCTCTTTTCTGCCTTCGTCTTTGTTTCTTCATATGATCCATATATCTTAATGTCACAATATGACATTTTAGTTTCAAATTATGATGTGTTAATTGGATTTTTCACAGCAACATTAGGCCTAAGCTTTAAAATTCAGGATTCTCAAAACTTTAAATTTTGAGTTCTTTCCTTTTTGAATAGAGCCGTTGAAGTAATTTTGGGTTATTGTAGATTTTTTTATGGTAAGCGTATGTATTAGTGAGTCACTTTGTAATGCTATATCAATCGTTTTATAAAACTCTTGGTTTTTTTTTATAAAATTGTTGTGTTGCAATGGTAACTATATTTGTCATCAGTAGGGAGCGGATTTTTATGTGCTAAAAATTTAAATATATTTATTTTTTATGTGCTAAAAAGTACGAAAATATTTGCTAAAAAAATATTTGTTTTAAATATGACAAAAATACCTTACTTAGCTTGGAAAAGAAAATGTTACTAGGTACTCACCAACCACACTTGAGTGCTAGTAGTTGGCCGAGAATTGCAGTGAACAACAAAGGTCATCTCGAAATTCTCCATCACAAATGCATGCCGATTATCTCTGAACAACGACATACTGTGAAAACGATCTTTCTATATCACAGGACGTCAGACGTGCATATTTAAAGAGAGAAATGTCACAAACACATACACAGTCAATTTCACCTACAGGCACACCCTCCAATACTTCAGCAGCTTTAAACATTTTTTTATCTCCACTGTTTTTCCCAAACACATTCTGGAATTTGTCCCTTATTAATTGTGCTTCTGAACCTGGTAGCGAGTCTAGTTTAATTTTCACGGCATGCACCTCCCTGTTTCAGACAACAGGTTTTTGGATGTTACGAGTTTTTTTTTTTTTTTTTTTTTTTTTTTTGGTGTCACACAAAAAGCTTAGATTTGCTAATAGGAAAGCCAAATTGTATTTTAAACAACCATATTTCAGTATATCTTGAAGGATATCGATTGACTAAGCCCGATAACAGGGAATCACAAGACGTATTGCCTTACTTGATGGACATGAACGAGAGGCGAGAGATTTGTTTAAATTAAATAATGTTCGTACCCGAGCTCTGGTCTGTTGTGTTTCACAAACAAAGCGTGGAATGAAATCATCTTCAGCAACAATCAACATTCCTAATTATGTGTTGCAAGATCTCTCCTCCTTGTCCATGTTAATTTATTCTCTAATAATAACACTGATATGCTGCCTAGCAGTTCCCAGAACTTGAGGCGATACTATTACAAAAATGGATCGCGGATACACCACACGGCGCTTAGAAACTCGAAGCAACCAAGAAATCTTAAAAAGATAACGTACGTCTGGGTGACATAATTGATTTAGTTTTAAAATGTTTATACGTTCTTGTAAAAATTATTTAAGTAAAAAAACTCCAAGATTTATGTGTTTGTAATATATTTCCTGAAAATATATTTTTTTTTATCCAATGCCACCAGGTTGTCTTTTCGACATTTCTGGTCTTCTCTCCTGGCCGTGGCTTAATTGTAACCCACTTCTGAGGAAGGCGGAGTTACATTACGCCGATGATGTGATAGGATGATTATGATAATGTGGTGCCAGGAGAGGTCTTAAATCTAAACTTAACCTAAATTCCAGACCATGGACGAACACAGGAATAATCCCCTTTAAGGAAAAATTCCTGTGCTCTAACCGGGAATCGAACACGGGACCTCATGAACTATAGCCAGAAGCTCTGACCACTAGACCATGAGGCTGGTCTCCTGAAAATATGTATTTACATAATTTTTTTTGTGAAAATATGTGTTTTTATGTGACATAAAATTCGGATTTTAAACTTGAAACTTAATGTTCGAAATTTTTAACTTTAATTGTGTTTTATCACACGGAAAAATAATATTTAATTACATAGAAATCCGCTACTTAGTCATCAGTCTTTTCCCATTTTGTAGAAAATGTTTTATATAAGATGGTCTCTCTTGTTAACGGAATTGCTATGTTGCCATGGTGACCATATTTGTCATTTGTCTGTGAAACCAGTCACGGTTCAGTGCCTGAGATTTCTCAAGAGATAATACAGGTGACGTAAACGTTATATTTACATTCGCTAGCGGTGACCTTGGCAACAGCATAGGTATATCTTCTCCGCAAGAATGAATTGCCGCAGATAAGAGTTAACCCATATGTTTTGAGGACTGCTAGCGCCTTGACTAGTGACCTTGTGTTTAAAATGTTCTCCTCCATATGGCCTACTTTGTTGTCCATAGCATATGCTGCTGGACGTCCACACTATGGGTCGCGCCCTCTGGGCTTGGCTGGGTCAGGGATATTGTACGCGTCACGATTTTAGTAGCTAGATAGAAGCTGTAAGCTATCGTCATTATGTTCCTACAACGTTTCAACCAGGAGCAGCATTTCTTTGAGATTACCGCAGATAACATGTCTGCTACATAGGGAGCTTTACCTGAAAGCCAGATTTGCATAATATATACTTCACTGTAGGTACGTTAACAGTAAACCACAATTCAAGTCACACAGATTTTGTGTGCACTCAAAGTTGGGTTTCTGACGCCTTTTCAGCCCTGACTTGAGTTGTGCGGATATAAAGGGAAAAATTGGGACGGTGTCGGGTGTTGTTCCTGGTTAGCTCAGTCGGTAGAGCATTCGTGCGCTTAGCGAAGGGTCCCGGGATCGATACCCGGTCCCGGAAGAATTTTGCCTTGAAATTATTGAACATGATGGAGTGTCCAGTAATCCGTGACCTTACAGGCCTTTAAGGGCCCTGCGGGCTACTGGCTTCACGGCCAAATTCCGAAACAGAAGTGGACGATCATCCAACCGTTATAGATGGTTTTCGTAACCGGATTTCGCTGCCTATCGAAGCTTCCCAAGTTCATCACTGTGTTGGGTGGGCACCAATCCCATACATTGACCGACATTTCGAGAAAAAATTAGGAGAGAAAAGTACCAAAGGATAAATATGAACTTAATGCGCAAATGCCGAGTAATATTTTGGCGAATCCTCGGACCTCACCTCATCTCACTATATCTCGCCAAAATATTGTAAAAAATTGCACAAAATTGTAAAAATTGTAGAAAATTACTAAATTGTAAAACTGTAAAAATTTGTAAAAATTGTAATTGTAATATTGTAAAATTTTGACTTGTTCCACATCTTAAAGCTTCATTGCTCATGTAAGATCTATGGAATAAAATAAATGAACGAATGAATGAATTGCACTCACTTTATTGCAATTTTCATGGAATACAGAGGCGCATAAGATATCAGGAATATATTACGATACAAGATAGAGAACTGTTTTTTATACAAAATCGAGGATAAGTTCGAAAGACGAGCGGAGCATTGCAAATTTAGAGCAATATTATTCAAAAACCTTCGCAAAGCTGCACAGAGTAACAAATGCACTGTAATGGGTCTATTTCAATGTAGTTTTATGGTATGGAGAATGGTTTCCCTAGCAACAAGTTTCTGTGGGAATTCCAACTTTCAAGGCCTAATAACAATAGCTGCAAATACTGCAAAAAGCAATGTTTCCATGCCTTTGCCTTTATAATTTCTGTATACAATCAGACGTCAGCATCAGTGGCGTGCAGAAGAGCTCTTTACCGTAAATATTCATGGCGGTTTGTTGTTGTTTAGTCAACTGTCCGAAGATAGGTTTCAATCTCATAAGTGACACCAATAAGACATCACTCATGAGGCAACTAAGCCAAGAGATAATGGGTAGGCTGGCCAGTTCCTTTCCCTTCCGTTGCATATATCGCTGACTAGTGACATATTGTACTAATTAATCTTCAGATGTAAACAAACAATTTATTGTTCTTCCTCTGACACATCGTCAAGTAAGGTGTAACTGCCGGGTAATAGACTACAACCTTAGACGCAAAAAAATGACCGATCTCCTGCAGCGTGAATTTATCTAAGTCCATTTCGAGCAACGCCTGGTTTACACGATTAGGGAGAGGATGTTTATCTTGCACCTATTTTAGTCCTTGGATATATCATTTTTATGCTCTATTTATAACATTTGATCTATAAACAGACAGAAAAAGCAACAAACAAACAAAACAAAGTAAAAACAAAGCGAAGTCTTCAATAATAATTTCGTTAACGTGTAAACCTAAGCTCTGAAGGAATCAACCGAAGTCTTCCGAAGGAGACTTTGCGTATGGCACCCCATCTTTTTTTATTTTTTTGGTCTAAGCCTGCATGTATCAGCCATAACCTCAATTAGAGATTGTCATGGTGGTTTGTCTTTTGTTAATATGTTTTTGTCATCTAGTGAAACACCAAAATATGAACTGAAATAAAATTACGAAACATTTTTACAGCTTTTTGAATATTTTTCTTTAAATTTTCTTGCTGAAATTTTACATTCGTCGTAAGTTACAGTATTTATGTCACGATAATCCTTTATTCAGGCACTTTATTTTTATTTTTTTAAGAAAATTTTATTCATATTGGTTTAAAAATTTAATTTTCTGATCTACTCATATTCTTATCTTATGTGTTCCTTCTTTGTTTTGCATCAGAAAAATGACCTTAAATATGGAATCATAAAATAATGCATATTTTATTTTGTATACTTTTTATTTTTCTTAAGCCTTGTTAATTGGAGGTTATATTCACCATTACTGCCCTGTTTTATACAGAGTGATTTATATAGAACTGACACATTTCTTTCATTAATTGTTTCAAAACGAATTGTGCTAGCGACAACTTATTATACCTAAAATGTAGAGGAATTTCGGGAGATTATTTACCTCTATAGCAAATGTTGAAAATGTCCTCCATCCTGCATAAGGCACAACTCAACACGTCGTTCCATGTTACTGGCCACTCGTTGGAGGACTCTGTTGTCAATAGCTTGAATCTCCTGTGTGATGTCGTGCTTCAGATCGTCCAATGTCTGTGGACGTGTGGCGTAAACCCTGTCTTTTAAGTAACCCCATAGAAAGAAGTCACGCGTTGTCAAATCCGGAGATCTCGGTGGCCACAGGTTCCTGGAAATTATTCGGTCGTCAAAGAAATTTGCAATTAGTTCCATGGATTCATTTGATGTATGGCATGTAGCGCCATCTTGCTGAAAATATCCTTGACTCAGCTCTAAATCGTCCAGTTGCTCAACAAACTCCATGAAAATCAGTCGGTACTCTGCAGTGTTCACAGTCTGGTTAAAAAAAAATTGGCCCCACTATTATCTGTGCGGATAATGCGCACCAAACTCCGATTTTAACCGGGTGCATAGGTGCTTCATGGATGGCATGTGGATTTTCGATGGCCCAATGGTGTGAGTTCTGTGAGTTCACATAAAGAGTCGTTGATTTAATGTGTACTGCATTTCCACGTTAACACAATGTCGAAAACAGCTGCCAACAATAGGAATAAAACATAAACATCTGCGCATCTAGTGACAAGGAATCGAAACTCCAGAACATTCTGCTTAATTTGGTGCTAAAATTGGGTCATTGAATGAATTTCCAACGGAATAATTAAAGAAAGAAATGTGTCAGTTCTATATAAATCACTCTGTAGATTTTGAATAACATTTGAACTTTGAAATTAACTTCAAGTAGGGAACTGTCTCATCTTGTATATCCCTGTTACGTTATTCAAGCTGTGCATGGTTTTCCACTTTTTTGTTTCCGAACTCTGAAGTATTCGCAAAGGAAAGAAAAACGGTTGGTATTCCTGTTTAGTTGGCTAACCTTAATAAGGCATGGTCGGCCCAATTCGTCGTCATGATTGGAATGCGATGCAGGAATGATGCTGTTCAGCAAACTTTCACGTTGAAGTCACCTGCAGGTGGAAGGCGGCCTTGGCACACGCCATTCATTCCCCATTCAAATGATTAAGGCAGCAGCTTGCTTGCGTTTCGCCAAGCCGGCTTATATAGCGTGTTCTTATCCGGAATTGTCCGCCGCCTTCTTAGTTTGATTTCCGACAGACGGATTGTTATTTTCCACATTTTACAGAACTTCAGTTCTGGCGTCGTAATACATAGCATTAACAGTCGTTAACGCAAAATTCAAGGGTTCAGAGCCATAGTGGGCCAAACGCCATTTATTAAAAACGGAGAAAGCGAGGGTTAAAATTATGTGAATACCACAGTTTAATGAATATTGACATATCATTTAGTTTTAATGGGCATACTTTATATTACTTGCTATGTTTCATTAAATTGTGGTAATCACTTAATTTTAACCCTTGTTTTCTCCATTTTTAATATATGGCGCTTGGCCCATTATTGCTCTGAATAACATAATTCAATAAAGATTGACATATCATTTAGTTTTAATCTGCATACTTTATATTACTTGCTGTTTCATTAAATTATGGTAATCACTTAATTTTAACCATTGTTTTCTCCATATTCAATGTATGGCGCTTGGCCCACTATGACTCTGAATACCATAGTTTAATGAAGATTGACATATCATTTAGTTTTAATGTGCATACTTTATATTACTTGTTGTTTCATTAAATTATGGTAATCACTTAACTGTAACCATTGTTTTCTCCATTTTCAATGTATGGCACTTGGCCCACTATGACTCTGAATAACATAGTTTAATGAAGATTGACATATCGTCTAGATTTAATGTTTATACTTTATATTATGGTAATCACTTAATTCTAACCCTTGTTTTTTCCATTTTTAATATATGGCGCTTGCCCCATTATTGCTCTGAATAACATAGTTTAATGGAGATTGACGTATCATTTAGTTTTAATGTGCATACTTTATATTATGGTAATCAATTCTAACCCTTGTTTTCTCTATTTTTAATATATGGCGCTTGGCCCATTATGGCTCTGAATAACATAGTTTAATGAAGATTGACATATCATCTAGATTTAATGTTTATACTTTATATTATGGTAATCACGTAATTCTAACCCTTGTTTTCTCCATTTTTAATATATGGCGCTTGGCCCACTATGACTATGAAAGTTACAGAAGAATGGAGAAGGTTACACAACGCAGAACTTCACGAATTGTATTCTTCACCTGACATAATTAGGAACATTAAATCCAGACGTTTCAGATGGGCAGGGCATGTAGCACGTATGGACGAATTCAGAAATGCGTATAGAGTGTTAGTTGGGAGACCGGAGGGAAAAAAAACCTTTGGGGAGGCCGAGACATAGATGGGAGGATAATATTAAAATGGATTTGAGGGAGGTGGAATATGATGATAGAGAGTGGTTTAATCTTGCATAGGATAGGGACCGATGGCGGAGTTATGTGAGGGCCATTTGTAAGTATTATTATTATTATTATTATTATTATTATTATTATTATTATTATTATTATTATTATTATTATTTGCTTTTAAAATTACTTTCCAAGCTCAACTACAATGTAGTATATTTTATGCAGTAAACTTTCCTTGGATAAAAAAATACATGTAAATGGTTTCTATCACCCTGTGCAGCGTTTGAGTTTGCAAATCCCTAATTTAATGGTATCAAATCGACCATGGAGAATGGCTGAATAATTTGATTCCCTTCACTTATTAAAACCACTATTATTTCATTTCCACTATAATTGGCTTGCGTGGGATAATGCCATTAGATTAAAAACGCCATTGATTTGGTAGTCGAGTAACGAATGAGTACTGATCCTATTATGAAATGTTATAGTTTTGTAAAATACAGTTTTGCTACAAAAATAAAACACATTAAAGGTTCCTTTTCAAATATATTTCGGGTGTGACACTTCTAATTATTGTTTCCTAACAACTGAACGTTAAATGTATCCTCGTTTTACATCTGTAGCGGCTACGAGTAGGCCGTGAGACGTGTTTATTATTTTGGATGAACCGTAAGTAATGTCATTAATTTTTGCAGGTTATTCTTTGAGATATTTCAAACAAAAAAAGTTTCGTGCAATTTTGTTCGTGTTTTCTTTCTTTTCGAAATAAAAATTGTTTTATGTGAAATATTAAATTTCATTTCGAGTTTTGGGAAAGCCATTGATTTAGTTTCCAATATGCTCACTCATTTTAAGGGAGCAGTGTATTATGATAACACAGAATAAATATGGGAAATGCCTGTTATTATTCGGTTGAGATGCTTTTATCATCCAGTCTGCAGTCAAAAAATCTGAAAGTTAGAATTTATAAAACAGTTATATTACCGGTTTTTCTGTATGATTGTGAAACTTCGACTCTCACTTTGAGAGAGGAACATAGGTTAAGGGTGTTTGAGAATAAGGTGCTTAGGAAAATATTTGGGGCTAAGAGGGATGAAGTTACAGGAGAATGGAGGAAGTTACACAACACAGAACTGCACACATTGTATTCTTCACCTGTGATAATTAAGAACATTAAATCCAGACGTTTGAGATGGGCAGGGCATGTAGCACGTATGGGCGAATCCAGAAATGCATATAGAGTGTTAGTTGGGAGGCCGGAGGGAAAAAGACCTTTGGGGAGGCCGAGACGTAGATGAGAAGATAATATTAAAATGGATTTGAGGGAGGTGGGATGTCATGATAGAGACTGGGTTAATCTTGTTCAGGATAGAGACTAATGGCGGACTTATGTGAGAGCGACAATGAACTTCCGGGTCCCTTAAAAGCCAGTAAGTAAGTAAGCAAGTGTATTATGATAATAAATTATTGAAAGAATTTAGATAGGGCTTTGGAGAGGTTATTAGCGAAGAAAAGAGTGCCAAAAAGTGAGTGCAAGAAAGTTAGGGGTGGCAAAAGTGTAAGAAAAGGAACAGAGAAAAAAGTGTTAAGTGTAAGAAGATAGTGTAAGAGTGTAATAAGATAGACTATCAAACAATGAATACAAGAGAATTAAAGTGAAAAAAAATATCTTAAAAAGTGTGAAGTGGAATGAGAGAGAAATTGCAAGTGTAATTAAGTGAATTAGATATTTGATGTTTTTCAATGTTATGGGTTGAGAGTAGTATGAGGGGTACTATAACTGTAGGAGTATTATAGAAATAAATATATGGAACGAGGAATAAAATAGAAAATTTAGGAGTGAAGCGAAGAGAAAGGGATCAATACGTAAATAAACAGAGGGTAGGAAAAAAAAGTGATGTAAGTGTTCTAAAATAGAGTAAACGAAAAAGTCTGTAAGTAATGTAGGAGAAAATACCTGGAAAACAATGATTAAGAGTAGGTAGGATTTGAGGGTAGAGAAGAAAATAAATAAATAACGCAAATTATTAAGGAAGGAGTATGAAATATTTAATAGGTGAGCGAGAAATGGACGGGAGACAGTCTAGGTAAGAGGGAGAGAATAGAAGAGGATAGAGGGGGAAGGACATATAGCAATTCAGTCATAGCAGAACATTAGAAAGTAATCAAGAAATTCTCGGCAAAGAATACACTAATAGGAAAGAGTTGTATGTATTAAAGGGATGGTGGATCGAAAAACAGAAATGTGAAGGCCCATCATAACTGTGAATTGTAAAGTTGACTGACAAATAAATATATCATATCATATCATATCATATATCATATCATATCATATCATATCATATCATATCATATCATATCATATCATATCATATCATATCATATCCATATCATATCATATCATATCATATTGAAAGAATTTTAGTTTTCCCCTTTAAATGTGCAGAATATTGATCCGAAGAGGTGTAACTTTTCTTTCTGCAAAATAATTTTACAGTGTTACATTTGTTCTGATAAAATTTGTGCATATTTAAAGGACAAAACTATTTTTTTTTTTTCAATAATTTATTATCATAATACACCGTTCTCTTAAATTTACAGGGAATTAAATCAATGGTTCTCCCAAAACACACTCTGAAATGTTTAATAATTTTTGTCTAGAAACAGAAGTAAAAACGAGCAAAATTGTATTCAACTTTTTCGTTTGAAATATCTCAAAGAATAACGCCCTGAAATTAATGACATTACTTACGGTCCCCTCTATATATTGTAGCGTCCTCTAAATGACCCTTACTCATTATTTTCATGTTAAACAACAGGAAATGTATGAGTTGCCACGACAACTCGGGAGTGAATGCTTCCATTATGCAGTTATGCTTTGTAGGTAAAGACTCCTATCTCTGATATAATTGGAGCAAGTTCTGGACTTCAGGCTGTTTTCCGAACTGTAATTGTGGCAACATCCCCATATCTGCGTACATCTTAAGCGTCTGCTATTCACAAGAAGAGATAATTGCGTGGGTAATGTTGAAGTATTCATTTCTCAACTTGTTTTTATAAGCGTAAATAATTTATATAGTATGAAATTATTTGAATTCACAGGATTAAAATCAGATAGCTGAGTGCATTGACCAATTTTTTGTTCAGAAATTTTATTTTGTTTTCAAAGTATTTCCAACTTTTTGTGGGGATCAGGTGTCATATTCTCAGCATGCACTCTGTCAATTTAATCAGCGTTCTTTAATATATCTGCAAGTTTGTGATGTTTCAGTTATTTCTCACTTAAGTTCTTCTAGTAAAGTGTAATCTACTATTGATGGAAGTAATTCTGCGGCATATGTTTGTTGCAACATCAGAATCCAAATTTCAGAATCATGGAGCAAAACCGAAACGATCAATTTTAGTATTATGTCTTTCCCTACTACAAGATGAATTTAGAACTAAACGAAAACGACCAATTTCAATACTATCTTTCCCTACTACAAGGTGAATTTAGAGCAAAAACGAAACGACCGATTTTAGTATTACATCTTTCCTTACTACAAGGTGAATTTAGAACAAAACCAAAACAACCAATTTTAATATTGCATCTTTTCCTACTACATGGTGAATTTAGAATAAAACCAAAGCAACCAATTTTAATATTGCATCTTTTCCTACTACAAGGTGAATTTAGAACAAAACCAAAACAACCAATTTTAATATTGCATCTTTTCCTACTACAAGGTGAATTTAGAACAAAACCAAAACAACCAATTTTAATATTGCATCTTTTCCTACTACAAGGTGAATTCAGAACAAAACCAAAACAACCAATTTTAATATTGCATCTTTTCCTACTACAAGGTGAATTTAGAGCAAAAGCATTGCGAATGATTTTAGTATTACATCTTACCCTACTACAAGGTGAATTTAGAACAAAACCAAAACAACCAATTTTAATATTGCATCTTTTCCTACTACAAGGTGAATTTAGAACAAAACCAAAACAACCAATTTTAATATTGCATCTTTTCCTACTACAAGGTGAATTCAGAACAAAACCAAAACAACCAATTTTAATATTGCATCTTTTCCTACTACAAGGTGAATTTAGAGCAAAAGCATTGCGAATGATTTTAGTATTACATCTTACCCTACTACAAGGTGAATTTAGAACAAAACCAAAACAACCAATTTTAATATTGCATCTTTTCCTAATACAAGGTGAATTTAGAACAAAACCAAAACAACCAATTTTAATATTGCATCTTTTCCTACTACAAGGTGAATTTAGAACAAAACCAAAGCAACCAATTTTAATATTGCATCTTTTCCTACTACAAGGTGATTTTAGAACAAAATCAAAACAACCAATTTTAATATTTCATCTTTTCCTACTACAAGGTGAATTTAGGGCAAAACCGAAACAACTATTTCAATATTACATCTTACCCTACTACAAGGTGAATTTAGGGCAAAACCGAAACAACTATTTCAATATTACGTTTTCCCCCCACTATATAAAAAGAGAACAACCGCCAGAGCCTTCACTTTCGAAAAGGCATTTTTTGGTGACGACCACTAGATGGTAGCATAGTGAAATTGATAAAAGTGATTGCCTTGTAAGTCCATTAGGCTGATCAATCAGGTTTTCCCCTCTCTCAAGGCTCACATTCCAGGTCTCGTCTCCTCCTGTATACTTCTGTTAATGCAATACTTGAGAATTTTCTACAAAAAAGTTATATGTAAGGCAGTGGTTGCACACAATCAACTTACTTAAAATAACGGTTCTTTAATTACTGCGTAAAATGAATGACAAAATGTCGCTTACATGACACCGTTTATTTTCTAAGAAACGGGATTTTCGTGCTGTTTTGATATTTTCTTCAAGTTTTTGTTTTTATTCTATTTTGAAAGAACGCATTTGGTAGTAAGAACAAAGCTTAAATACTTTCTCAAGGTTTATACTTATGAGTATGAGCACTTCCTGTGATTATATACTCGTAACCACTAGAACATACTCATATTCGTAAGAATAAAGACATTCTACCTAACGCGAATATATACTCATCTCTACAGCCTTCTTGATCGTTTATACTCGTGTTACCTATCCTCTTTGACCACATTGCACTGTGATGCTCAGTTTTTTTTGTATATAGACTTTCACATGTTATCCGCATGGTGTAGTGATTTGTGTTTTGCTTTTTGTAAATTTTGATAATGGATAAATAAATAAATAGTGAAATATATTAGATAATTAAATAAATAAAATAAATTAAATAAACAAATAAATAAACATGAACAAGAGAGTGAATCAGATAAGTGACGTTAATAAAACAGGAAACAATAAAATAGTACTGGAAAATCGTCATTACGGGATGTTGGATAGAGATTACAATCCATTTCTAGAATTCCAGGTATGCTAATTCTATTTTTATTATGGAGAGTTATATATATATATATATATATATATATATATATATATATATATATAATTTAAAGTTACAAGTAATTGTATTTTGCAATTAAAATTTTACAAAATAAACTGTAATTGTTAATTATACTTAACAATACAATCTAGCCTTATAATTTGATAGCCATTCATATTTTTATAGGCTATGTTTTTTATGAATAGCAAATACGTGTTTAACCTTTTTCACATTCACTTTTGTGAAGCGTTAAAGACTTCTGAAGTTCACGTCTTTCTCTATATTTTTCCATGATGCACTACATCGTTCATAAATTCTGCAATTCTTTTTATTTAACTTCAAACTGAACACAAATCAACAAATACACAGAATTGAGCCTGCTACAAACCATACTCAGAATAACATGAGAACGAACTTATAAATATGAGAATATACTAGCTTTTATTCTTATCAAGCATGAGTATATATTCTGTACAAGATGGACGCTACATTATATTTTACTATGGTTCCATGTTATGAGTATTTAATAAAAAATGAATAGGTAATCAAATGTTTTTATTCTTACTAAGAAGAGTATTTACTAAAAAAAAGTCCAGTATATACTATATACTAGAGTTGGGCAACACGATTCTTTTTCAGAAGTCGATTCCAACGATTCAATCATACATTACGAATCGATTCTAACGATTCGTTCACGATTCTTCTCAGTCTGCGATTCCAACTATTCTTTTGAATCGTCAACGAGTTCACGATTCTTCCTACTCTGCGATTCCAACGATTCGTCAACGAACGACTTACAGGACACTTTCCATTGCAAACCACGCGTAGAACAAAAACGTTCTACATCTCTCGCATAGATGGCATAAGAGGCGAGACATTGGATTGTCTCTTTCTCATTGGCTGGAACTATTCAGTATGACCTCCATTAGTCTACAAAATTACCCAAGATAATGTCTCTTAATTATAATTTATCAACTGAACCTTATTATGAAGTACATTTTTTGCATTACATCTCTATTTAACTATGCAAATTTCAGGTTTGTGTTCATTATTTTCCATACTTAACAAATGCAGTACATATTTTGATTTCACTCTCGCTCGGGAGCATTCGACACGGTTCGGAAATGTCCGTTGACAGGTTACATCAAACAACTAATAGAATCGTGGGTTACGATACCATGCCGATTCCTTACTATTCTTTTGAACGACGATTCATTACTATTCTTTTGAACGACGATTCGTTACGATTCTTTTGAACGACGATTCGTTGATACCACGAATCGATTCTTACGATTCTTTATTATTAGTCGTTCGAATGAACGATTCGTTCACGAATCGACCCAACTCTACTATATACTCATGTTTATTCTTACCACGCATTGTAAGTACGGCGCCATATCTTATCGTGACATCATATACACATCACGCCTCTTATTCTAGTATAGAGGTCACACAATAATTGTGATCTGCGAAATGTGTGCATGATCACTGTGTATAGCTGCAATTAGGCTAGTTGTACAAACGTTTTCTAACACATGGTTGATGTCGTGTAGTTTAGAAAGTTGAGTTGTAAGAATGCAGGTAATTTTATAATGCAATTCTCGTTTCCTTGGTAATGCCTCGATGTTCACTTTTCTTTCGTCACGTAATTATTTTTATCGATTATGTTCACCAAGGCCGTGACTTGCTTCTGAACAGTTGGGACAGAACTGTTTTAGTTTTCTGCTTTGTTTCACTGTCAGCTTCGACCCTAATAAATAATCGATAGCAATTAGCATCAAAGTTTATCGTTTGTGAGGGGAAACGTTCGAATACGAACAATAGAAGAGGAAATAACGTTGGCTGGAATGGCAGTATGGTTCACTTAGCAACAGAACACTTTGTTTCACATTCGCTCGCTTTTGTTTCGAAGCAAGAAAACAGTAGCATACCGTATGTAAATAAAATTGCAGTACTGTCTGTATCTATATATAATGCTGCCTGATAACTAAAAAAGCTGTACTCCGACTTATAAATAACGTCCCTAAGACATCGCGACATTGATAACTTATCCCCGCGTTATGTGATAAGGAGAGCTCTGATTTGTGTGCGAAATACAAATATAAGCAGCGTGATATTCTTTTGTCTTGGTCGACAGTTTGTTGTATTTTACTGTACACCTAAATACTGTATATGCATTTTCTTTTTATTACTTCCATCAATTGCTAAATGAGGCCCTACGATGGGAATGCGAACTTTAAGCAGAACAAAATCTTGAAATCTGAATGACAGCAAATACGTTTTCATTGTCCATTATGTGGTTTCCTGGATGTTACCAGAGAAGTACCGACATTTGTAGCAAGCTTCAATCACTTATAATAATAATAATAATAATAATAATAATAATAATAATAATTTATGTATTTATACTGGCAGAATTAAGGTCATAGAGCCTTCTCTTACACTCTACCAGGTCACAAAGTATACAAGCAGTGAAAATTTAACAAACGCTTAGGGGAGACTGTTGTACCTTTAGCATAGTGTACCTTTGAACATTTTTTGTTTTTTAATTTTTGCTGCTACCTAGAGGATTCAAAATGAAGTAGATTGTAGAGAAAGCCGCTAAGTAGCTCTGGTCGTAGTTTCAGTTTGATTTATTGCAAAGTGTGAGTTCTGTGGGGAAAATAAGTTTTTTTTAGTACCAAAAGTAAACATTTCGTTCATTGATGTATGTTTTCTAACACAAAACCAGATTGCATTTGTTAATATCTTTCAAGTACGGTGTGTTCCCTATCATCTGGTGAGTAACAACATATTTTAATTTCCATGATTTATTTGACTCTCTAGTTTTGGGAGCCATATTTGTTTAAACGTACACCCTCTTGTACCTTTGAACACAAAACATCTTGTACCATGGAACATGTTCCAAATTACACGATACTATCGGTTTTTGTTTTTCTTTTATTTTAAGGTCATGTCACGAAGTAAGTCTGGAATTAAAGAGGTCTCCAATTGATTCGGATGCCTTGAAGAAAGCTGTTGAACCAGTTATTGCTTCTCCAGGAAATAAAATCTAAATCAGAGAAGCCTGCTCTGGTCTATGATTGCAAATACATTTTAAATATGATTGTCAGTTTTTACAGCTATATTCCCTCCTATTGTCCATGTGTTCCAACTTACAAGAGTGTATGTTCCAAGGTACATGATCCTGTTGTACCTTTGAACACATTACATATCTCTTCATTTTATTTTTTCCATCCTTAATAGATCTGCAAAACAGGAAAATACATACAGGAAGTTGTAAAGGAATCTTCAATAATTATTTCAAGCATTTTTTCATTTAAAAATTTCATTTTCCAAAATAAAAAAAAATAAAGTGTGAAGAGTGGCTGCACGCATTGTATACTTCACCTGACATAATTAGGAACATAAAATCCAGACGTTTGAGATGGGCAGGACATGTAGCACGTATGGGCGAATCCAGAAATGCATATCGGGTGTTAGCTGGGAGGCCGGAGGGAAAAAGACCTTTGGGGAGGCCAAGACGTAGATGGGAAGATAATATTAAAATGGATTTGAGGAAGGTGGGATATGATGGTAGAGACTGGATTAATCTTGCTCAGGATAGGGACCAATGGCGGGCTTATGAACCTACGGGTTCCTTAAAAGCCAGTAAGTAAGTATGAAAAGTGTTTAAAGGTACAACAGTCTCCCATAAAGAACAGAATACTAACATATTACAAAAAAAATTATAGCATAACAAAATCGACACTAAACAACATGAAAATAATACCATAATAGAAAAAATAAAGTAAAATACATTGGAATATAATAAAAGGAAGTCACTTAGTACAAATAATAGTTAATAGGGAAAACGTAAGGAAGAATACAACAAAAATGGAATATAATAAAATAATAATAATAATAATAATAATAATAATAATAGAAAGACAAAAATACAAAAACTAAATAAAATACACAATAAAAAAGGGTATGATAATAAATTCGTTTGGTGATCAAGAGAACAAAAAAAGGGGGGGGGGAAGGAAAATAAATGTATATGTTTTTTATAAAACTATCGCAGAGAAAAGGGCTTGTAATTGAAAGGAAACTGAATTGAAAAAGTGCAATTTTACTTTATTTTTTAAACTAGACAATGTCCGACAGTCTCTGGCATGTTGTGGTAGAGAGTTCCAGAGATGAACTGCAGAGACGGTGAAAGATGAAGAGTAGAAGGATGTTCTGTGCTTAGGAATGGAGAGTGTGATATGGTGAACCGTAAGCAATGTCATTAATTATATGTGATTATTCTTTGAGATATTTCGCATAAAAAGTTTATCACAATTTCGCTCGTTTTTGCTTCATTTTCGAGAGAAAAATTATTGTTTTATATATGCCTTGTTCTGGGAAAACAATAATTGATTTAATTCCCAATATGCTTGGCCAATTTAAGAGAGCAGTGTATTATGATAATATGTGAGTGAAAGAATTTCAGTTTTGTGCTTTAAATGTGCAGAAATTTGATCCGAACAAATGTAACTTTTCGTTCTGAAAAGGAATTTTAAAATGTTACATTTGTTCGGGTCATATTTCTGCATATAAGGACAAAATTAAAATTCTTTCGATCATTTATTATCATAATACACTACTCTCTTAAATTGTTTAAGCATGTTGGGAATTAAATCAATGGCTTTCCCAGAATACGCTATGATATTATTATTATTATCCTTATTATTATTGGTTATTTTACGACGCTGTATCAACATCTAGGTTATTTAGCGTCTGAATGAAATGAAGGTGATAATGCCGGTGAAATGAGTCCGGTGTCCAGCACCGAAAGTTACCCAGCATTTGCTCGTATTAGGTTGAGGGAAAACCCCGGAAAAAACCTCAACCAGGTAACTTTCCCCGACGGGATTCGAACCCGGGTCACCTGGTTTCGCGGCCAGACGCGCTGACCGTTACTCTACAGGTGTGGACAGCTATGAAATGTTTAACATAAAACACAAACAGGGTTGAGGGGTAAGGCATGATCTCCCTCTCCTTAGCCATCACTTGCTCCTTCAATGTTAAGCAGTACGGGTATCCTCCCCTCTTACCTTCCCTTTTGCTGTGTATTGCAGGCTGCATTTTATACGACGTAATCTTTGCCGAGGAACTAGTGTAAGCAGTCGTGGTTTTCAAACTGGCTAAGCATAAACTTTATTTTATTCCCCATCTAATACAAGACAAACACATGGTGAGACTCACGTTGATATGGGATCAACATGACTAAACGAGTACACAGCACATAATATTTACAATCGAAAAATGTCTGGACTGACACTGTACTGATATACAGTATTTTCTATATTATAATTTGTCGGGTCTCTGTATCCAAGAAATGACTGTACAAGATTTTTTCATACTCCATGATTGTGAACTTGAGCAAACGCTTGTTATTGTCTATGTAAATACTATGAAATGGAATTCTTAATTGCGCCGTCTAAAATCCAGTTTTGTGAAGCGTGCTTGTGAAATACGGGCATCGATCGAAACACTTCCTGTTAATTATTATGAACTTCCCAGATAATTAGGAAGTTCGAGCTTCGTTTGTTTCGCAAGAGGACTGCGAGATCTCAGTTTTCCCGCAAGGTGCGCTGTAATACAGCCAATTTATGTTTTAATGTTCATTTCCAGCTTTTCTAGTGTTCATTCTGAAAACATGGGTACTGTCTGTTCTTAATTAAACTTGTAAACATTCCGACCAATTTTTCACGAGTAATTACACATCTTGCGGTATATCTTGAGCGGTGATGACGTCAGTGGACGTTAGAATTAGAGTATGAACGGGCGTTTGTATACGACAAACTATAAACCTTGATCACATATCGTAGTCTCCCTCTCTCGAGATTCCATTCCATTCTAATCTAGACGAGCAAACGAACCTTAGCCTATACAGCTGATATGCGTTGTAAGTGCGAATTAGCATGAAAGATATACACAAAATATCTGCTGGGTTGTATTGAACTCCTTCAATAGTATGAGAAACAGTAGGCCTAAGGATGTTGTTGATGTAAACGAAAGGTGAAAATATCAAAATGAAAGAGCTGTGCGCACGCGTGTTTGTCAATAATAATTATTAGAAAAGTTGTAATTTATGAGTATGTCAGTTGGACTTACGGAAATTTTCTGACTGCTATCGATCATCCGATACTGTGTTTCATTTTGTGAAGAAATGGAGAAACGTTAGAATAATATAAGATAAGACATAAGATCGGGTTGAATTTCCAGGTTGACGTTTTTCAGGGCTTTTCCTGAACCGTAAGGCAAATGCCAGGAAATTCGGGCCACAACATCCCTGAAAATCACCGACCTCATTCATCACCGAAATCATGTTCATAACAAATCAGTAATACATATGAAGAGTCCACTGCAAGAATGATGGATGCCACTTTCTTATCGAAAATGAACCAAGACTGCCAATGCTTAGCTTAAGACATAGGGGAGAGTCGGGTAGTATCGGACATCGGGTAATATCGGACAGTGAGTTTCTTTCATCTACCACACGATGATAGTACCTGATTGACATGGTTACGTTTCTGTGATGTCGCATAGAGAAACGTAACCATGTCATTCAGGTACTACTATATATGGTGGTAGATGAAAGAAACGCACTGTCCGATACTACCCGACTCTCCCCTATAGAATGTACATAGAGAGTTATATGGCATTAACACTGATAGTCATTCTCCAGTAATGATCGGAAAATCACAGTTAAGCTTTGAGCGCTAAGCATTTCAAACTTTCAATTGCTTCTACTGAAATATATATTCCAAATGATATCCATCATTCTTGCAGTGGACTCTTCATATACAGTCGCCATCTAGTTCTCAACAATAGTACACAGGTCTTCGGATTTCAACCAAAGATTAACTCGCGATATGACCAAAAGATGTTAAAGCGAGTATAAATAACAGCGAGGGGGGGGGGGAGAGATATGAGATAAGCTGCTCAACATAGTCGGTCTCAGTTTCTGCTTTTTTTATTTATTTTAATTTTATGTGACGTAGTAGAGTTTTTTTTGTTTCTGTTATAGTTTATTATTATTATTATTATTATTATTATTATTATTATTATTATTATTATTATTATTATTATTATTCGCTAGATGCAATTTTCCAAAAGTTTTCTTTTGTTGAATAGTTGGGGAGTAAACTTTCAAAACCCGACATGTCCATTTTCAGAAAATAAACTTCGGATGTAAAAAAACTTGCATCTCTGCTATGAAAATATATGTATATTTTCTGTGATGATATATTAATGGTGTTTTTTTTTCCTAATGATTATTATTAAATTTTACCACACAAAAAAATTAGTTTATTTCAGAGACATATCTGCAGCATTTTCTGAAAATGGACATGTAAGATTTTGAAAGTTTGCTCCTCAGTTTTCCTATTTTCTTGCACCTTTTTTCTTGAACTCATACAAACACAACACCCATTCCCGAGGCTGTACTCTAACCCACAACCCTTAGGATCAAGTAGTAGAGACATTCTGTGCCTCTACCACCTGGACTACCCAGGCCGACACTTGGATCATCCAGGATTTGAACTTAAGCGTGTAGCACTGAAAACCGACGCTCTGTTAGTTCTTGATACAAAAAATTTGCATTTAAAGTAGGAATACGGAAATTTGAACCCAATAGATCTGTTATCGGTTTCCGTTGGGCGACGCTGATTTTTGGCAAACGAGATGTAACTAAAGGCTATACCTCAAATCATTAAAAAATAAATTTTGGAAAAATCTGACCGCGTACGCTTACGCCAATACTCTTCAAACTCTATAATTTGGTATGGATTTCAGTAAGAAACCGTGTTTCGAAATGGTGACTTTCCATTGGTACAGGCATAAGTAATCCTGAAACAGTCCGCCACTGAAGTCTGTATGTGATTCTATTCAAGAACTTTATTGTTTGCGTGCTATATTACTTTGAAACCATAAATAGCAAACAATCCGAAATATGAATTCCAACTTTAGATTTGGGATGACATCACACAAAGACAACTGCCGATAGAGAGTATGATATCACTCTTCTTACTTCTAATAGCATCTACATAAAAATATTACGTAATTATTATTTTTATTTCTACTACTACTACAACTGCTGATGCTGCTTGACCTAAGTTACAAACAAATCGTAATAATATGATCCTGTCGTGAACTGAATGCAAGTGGTGTTTTGTTGCATCAAAAGAGCTATCTTCGCATTGGAAGTTATAAAGAAAATATGATTGAAAATCGAATAGTAAACGTACGAAGGTCCATCAATAAGTTTCCGGACTGCCCTGAATGTAGGCAACACACAGGAAATAGAAAACGGAGAAGTTATCTAGAACCAGGGAAACGCCTGGAAACTCTACTAAATGGGTCACTTGAAAGGCAGAGAAGACGACTAGCCATAAGGTGTAATATATGGACAGATTCGAGGAAAAATCTCAATAGGTTTTTGATATGTCGTGACATGTTTGCACACATGTAGAAGCTCAATTCTTAAAGACAATCTGACGCTATTTCATAGAGTGATCTAAGAGGCATGGGAGCAATGATCTAAAGCAGCGGGGACCAAAGCGGGTGTCGTGATTACATCGTGTGATCACAGACATTCAAACGGGTACGAGGAGTTTCCTGTACATTGCTGTGTTTTTATTCACGTACTGAAGGCAAGCAGTGGCGGTATCATGTCGCTCTACAAACTCTGTCTCTGCCAGTAGTAAGAGGTGGTTTCGTATAGAATGAGAAGAACTTTTTTGTTTTTCTGTGGGACAAAATGTAATATGTTTACTTCGCTCAACGGTTCAGTTAGGAGTATATAGAAACATAAATTGCCACGCTGAATAATGTATTATTATTATTATTATTATTATTATCGTCATCATCATCATCATTATCATTACTGACCACTAAGTATGTGTCTCTATAATTCTTCTGTACGTGGATGAAATTGATATTTTTAGATCTTCTCCCTAGAAGGATAAAATTATTAGATTTTATCTCAATTTTAATCTTCTTAATCTTTAAATGAGGGTAAATATTTATTAGTTATTAATTTAATAATAATATTGTAGAAAAACTGATTCAATATTATGTGCCAACGAACTGTTGAACGCTAGGAATTGACATGTCTTAAATCATAGCCAGGAAGAGAAAGATGAGATAAATAAATGTAAGGAAGTCGGCTACCTAATGGGGTTTGAAATATCTCGTGCTCTAGAGCCTTTTAATAGAACAGAATTTCTCAAAACGATAATGACTAAAATATCTTAAATAACTTGTCCATAAGAAGTTTTTAATTTTGAAAAACTACGAATTTCTCGACCAAGTATCGAGAAAAGAATTTAGAAAATTCCTGATTATATTCAAGAGGAAGGTTAAAAAAAAAGAAGCAAGAAAAATCGTATATTATTCACTGGCTCTTGATGACAGCAGTGACATTACTGATACAGCAAAGCTTGAGATTTTTATCCGCGGGATTGATCAAGATGTTAGTACAGGAACTGGTTGTAGTTTTCATGCCAAGTACCTTTCCTCCGTCTCCTTACTTCATAGGCTGTCGCTTGTAATCACTGCAAATCTAGTTTTGGTCACCGCTGATCTAAAGTGTCAGTCCCTTGTACTTATATTTAACGGTACAATAAATACAAGTCTTCTTCTTCTTCTTCTTCTTCCCTTCAAGTATTACGCCAAATGGCCTGTTACGATCTCACAGTTGAATTGTCAATCCAGCGCTTCTTTGGACGACCGAGAGATCTCTTCCCGTTTGGACGATAGTAGAGCATGACTTTTGGGATTCTATCTCTATGCATGCGATGCAGATGATTTATCCAGTTGTTCTGATAATGTTTTACGTGATTAATTACAGGTTCTAGTCGTAATTCTTCCATTAAATCTTCATTGCGTTTGTGATCCCATTTCGTATATTCCGCTGTATATCTCATAAATTTAATTACATTAGCCGTTATTCTGCTTTCGTCTTTCTTCCTCAATGTCCATGCCTCACTGCCGTAACAAAGTACAGGTCTCGCCAAGTTCTTGTATAGGCGAGTCTAGTATGCCTTTGTACTAGGGAAGGTGTCATAATGTTACTACCATTGTTTTGGTGTATTTAGAAATTTTCTGTGAAATGTCTACTTCATCGAAAAAAGATGTTTATCCGAGATATGTAAAAGAATATACCCTTTCTAATATTTTTGAATCTAAACATAATTTGATAGGCACAGGTTATTTTCCGCAGAAGGCCATAATTTTAATTTTTTCTTTATTGATTTTCATATCATATTTAATTCCAATTTTGTTAAAATTAAAAATTGAACGTTGTAATTATCTTCTGAGGATGCCACCAGAGCTAAATCGTCTGCAAAAGTAATGAATCTAGTTGTAAATGTCTATTGAGTTGTATATATCCATGAGGCAATTGTTTCCATTCTCAGTAGGGGAGAGTCGGGTAGTATCGGACATCGGGTAATATCGGACAGTGAGTTTCTTTCATCTACCACACGATGATAGTACCTGATTGACATGTGATGTCGCATAGAGAAACGTAACCATGTCATTCAGATACTAGCATATGGTGGTAGATGTAAAAAACGCACTGTCCGATACTACCCGACTCTCCCCTAAATATAAGTGTAGTTCGGAAATATATTGATTGACGGAGTTTCCTATAGTTCAATTCATTAATACGACGGCAGTTCTTCCAAGTGGTGTCATCGACTAAACAATTTAATAAACCATCTGTAACTTACTTTTTTTTCTCCACTTACGTTCTTAAGACTTGGATTATAGGAAAGAAGTTTGTTGGAAACTATTCGTGATCGCAATGCGCCTGAGAGAAAGGAGCCGTGCACTGACTTTCGCCCCCCCCCTTTCTTCCCCTCCCCGTCGAAGTTAAAATCCTAAAACTTAGACAGCACATCGGAAGGAAAGAATCCAATTTTAGGAGAGAAGACATATCTCAGAGCGACAGGCCTCTGTGATGGGGAAGTGGACTGGAAGATATCCACAGGGATTACGTAGCTGGCTAGAAAAGGTCAGGGAGTACCGCAAGGCTGCGAGCCGAGAGCGGGAGAATGAGTCAATGAGTAATTGAATGCATCATTAAGTTACTAAGTCAGTCAATGAAAGATTGGATGAGTTATTCGGAGATTAAGTGATGATTGAGTGGGTGTGAGTTTATTGACCGAGTAAGATGATCGTTAAATAATTGATCATGAAATAAAAATAATCTCTTGTGAATTCTTAATTGAATAAATGTATGGGCAAAGGTATAAAGGTAAAAAATAATGCGATAAATGTGTTTGTTCTTCAGAAAGTAGCTTCTAAAATCTGAATCTGTATTTGATACACATAAGTACACGTACTAATATGTGAATTTAAAGATAGTTCTCGCTGATGCTTTGGTGATAATCGTAGACGGGAAACTTATTTTTCATAAATACGGGGTTGCAATTGCTCTAAAAAGTTTTTACTTTTTTGCAAGCTCGAGGTATTCTTGCAACCTCTTGATCCAGAACTGGTGTACGCTCTATAAAGAAAATATAGTTTTAACATTCGATTGGTGGTTGCGTATTTTAACGAGTCTTTCCTTAATATTCTTTGGAATTTCAGCTAGTTGAACGTAACTCTCTAAAAACGGATTCAGTATCCCTTCTCTTGATGTCATAATTGAATGGTAAATTTGCAAAACGACTTAAGTCCTTAGAAGTAGTTTTGAGAAAATTAAAGAAAACTGTTTTTAGCCTCGCTGAACCATATGTTGTTACAATATATTTTTTATATGTAAGAGAGATAGATATCAATGCCAGTAAATCCGTACTACTATTTTTCTCGCGGTATATGGCATTCAAATCATTCTAACCTATCTGATGATATTTTTTTCCCCCTTTCTTAACTGTAAATGAGCACAAACGCTACTTCCATCTGATATCAACAAACAACGACGTGAACTCATGTGTACACAACTAAAATGTAAGGGGCTAAAATTGAATGCTCTAATTATAAAATTCATACTATTACAAAAAAAAATAGCACAAATAATACCAAAAAAGCTAACCGATTTCTAATAAGAGACCAACAGTTGAATTAATATTTCAAAGCAAAATAAATAAATTAATTTTAAGCAATAAACGAATTTTTGCTTATAAATAGCAGCAAAATTCAGATACCGCATTCTTGATTTTTTCCGAGTTAAATTAGCTGCCATCAATCAACAGATTTGTGCAAATATATCTCTCTCTTTTTTTTTTTTTTTTCAAATTGTCGGTTGATCTATTATTGTATAACTCCGTCCAATTGTTCTTCCTCTGACACATACCGTCAAGTGAGATGTACTGCCTTATAATAGAAAGAGGTAATGATTAAATAAATCATTTAATGCGTGAGTGATTTAACAAGTCAGTGAGTGATTTTATGATTTATTAAACGTAATGTATTGTTTAATAACAGTGATTTAGTGAGTGAGATACCTGGTGATAATAACTGAATCATTTAATTGAGTGATTCGAAGATGTAATAGGTGATCTATTTATCCAATGAATGAATTTGTATGGATGAGTAATTTTACGATACATTGAATGAGTTGCTGTAACGATTCAGTGGGAGATATATCATAATATAGGGAGCAGCTAATTTAATGGCTGAGCGAACAAGTTTAATGACTAAGTTACTCTCTGGGGTTGAAGACCAGAGAGAAACTTGACTGTACAAAATAAGAAAGAGTGCGTGTGTCGGTGTGTAGGATAGTTTTGTGTGGTCGCGAGTGTACTCCACGCATCTGGGTACCCTAACTCCGAAAAATACCAGAGAGACATCAAACTTCGCCTTCTCCCCTTACGCACAACGAAAATCCATTCCGACACGATGTAACTTGATGAGCTATATACAGCTGTTACCATGGTTACCTGTAGGTAGGATTGAGTTAACTTATGGATGGAGGGGCAGTCAGGAAAATAGTGAACGGAGGAAGGGGAGAAGAATCTTTGCCAGGAACAGGAGATTCTGTGGATATTGGGTTTTGTTTTTTCTTGATCCAATTTTTTTTCGATCCTCCAACAGCGTGCGATGTCTCAGCGATATCCTATGTGCTCCGACCTGTAGCCAACACCCCTACAAACATATCGACAAACAATTAAAGGAAAGTACTGTAGTTGTCTTCTAGGGTCCATCTATTATTTCAGACGTGCACGAACTGGCTAAGAGTAAGCTTGGGGCACTGAATATAGACCATACTTAAGGAGTTACATATAACTTAAAGCAGTAAAATTTTTCGAAATATTGAACTTTTTTTTTCTCCTTTACTGTATCTTGTACAATAATGAAAATTTGGTATGTGTAAAACATTGTTCTTCTACTATATGAAAAAAAAAAATTTTACTATTAAAAAAATTATTTATATATATTTTTTTCTTCAAAATTCAAAATGGTGGCAGTGTACTGTGCAGTGATGAAGCATTTCCCTCATAACTCATAAACTTGTTAACTTTTTCATGTTCTCTCTCTTTTATTTTATTGTTGAAACTCATGTTTACAATATCATGCTCTTTCAATTACATTCCTTAATAAATAATATTTTTTTTTATTTTGTGTTAGAAGAAAATACTTATATTTAACCATTTTTTAAAATTAATTTTTATCAGACAATCTATCAAAGGTAGAGAAGTGATCTACCATCATATTATAGATATAACATGCATAAATACACACAAAAATTTCATCACAGAATGTTGGATAGTTTTTGAGTTATGTGGGAAACACTTAATCACTGCACAGTGAATATTGAAGTTTGGGGGGGGGGGGAAGTAAATAATTTTGTTTAATCGTAGAATGTTTTTTTATATAGCTAAAGGACAGTGTTTTACACATACTAATTTTCATTATTGTACGAGATACAGTAATGGAGGGAAAAAATGTTGAATATTTCCAAAATTTTACTTCTGTGAGCTGTACCTAACCTCTTCAGGGTTCCAATCCAGACTAGCGCATCATGTTGTAGCAGATTGTCTTGTCCATTCCACTGCATGTACCCTACATATTTTTGTGCGAGATCGTGCGTATTTGCTTGCTTTCCTCACAAAACCAATACGCGGTAAGTGTGAAATACCACATTCAGTATTCCCAACATAACACACATAACAATTTCCCTCTTCTTACCGCTTAAGCGCCATATTCATTTTACTGCTTTAGGCTTTTAACATATTATTTTTAGAGACGTTTAACATAGTAATAATTATAAATTGGAAACTTACCACTGCAATTTCACCTAAATTGCACTGTTAATTATTGTTTTTAAATATTTGCAAAAATTAAGTAAACTCTACAACACCACAAAAGTTACTGCATTTGTAATGCAAGTAACATTAAGAAAGCCGTGAAAAAATCAACAAGATTCCAGATGCCGATGTTATTACTGCAATATGTTATATAAATAATATTGTTAAAATATTAAAATGAAAAATAAATCATTACATAACCTTACCGTTTGTTTTAAGTTCGCATTTATAGAATGGGGGAAAAAAAGACAGACGTATATCACGGCCTGCTGGAATATAGTAAACACAGAAAACATTTTATAGCAACATTGTTGAAGATAGATATTTTAGTTTTTAAAAGTTGCCGTCATTGAACAGAAAGAAAGGTGGAGATTTCATTGCAACTAATTAGAAATTCCTCTTTCAGGTATGTAATAAACGATCTTCGCACAAAATAATGTACGATACACTATCGGTATGTTTGTTTTCATGTTCGAGGAAAAGATTTAAAAAGCGAAACGTAGTTGAGCTTTTTTAATTTCCGAGAACATGAAAACATCAACATACCGCTCTTGTAACGCATATTACTATAGTATGCTGGAAGCTTGTAAAAATGGGAAAAGTTTTACTTTAGTGTAATTACTTGTTCGATTCCAAAACTACAGAGAACATGTCATGGTGCGACATGATATTGACTTATCTTATTTTGGCCATTTTTTGACTTATACTCTTTTTCCCGAGCAGTCTAGATATTACAGTTATATGAACATTAATAAATATACGGTAATATAATTATTAAAAAATTAGTAAACGTCAGACATGTTTCAGAGATGCTTCTCCATCCAGTGACTTTACCACGACGGCTGTTTCAGGTGATCGAACCGCGTTGTTTTTTTTTTATCCAAGTTTTTGTACATTGTTTAACAATATGTCTAGAACCTCGAGAATCTGTGTTCGGTTGAATATTGACGTATTTGGGTTTCAAGGCCTCCTTTAAGGAGGATTTATTAAACCAAATTTTTTTATTTAAAAGTTCTATTTTAAGACGCACGTTGTAGTAAAATTTTACCAATTTTTATTCACTAGCTTTTTTCATATTCAAAGATAAACCACACATGTTGGGCCAATTACACAGTGTTCATAAATTTGATAAGAAACGTAAAAAATTATATATTACAGTTATATGAACACTAATAAATATAATATAATTATTAAAAAATTAGTAAAAGTCAGACATGTTTCGGAGGTGCTTCTCCATCCTCAGTGACTTTGACACCGGCTGGGTATGAATTGAAGGGTAGGACTAAAATGCCTTTTTCCGGTCTAACGTCGCACTGTTGTTGCATACGTAATCCGATCGTCTTTACGTCCTCCATTAGCCCTGATCCTTTGCAAACTAATTTAACACCCTGTATCTAGATAAGACGGCATCCTTTACTTCTGAGAACAGCTCTTCTTGTAATTGAAATTTTGCTGATCCATATATGGATTACGACACGCGGGAATAGTCATGCGGCTGTGACGTCATCAGTTGACATGCTTCGCACGTCTTCTGCAGTGGGTTGCAGTGTTTTCCTCAGAAACTCATGTGACCAGTATTGCGAAGACACTGTGGCATTTAAACAGGCGGAGGAATGAAGGAGGCAAAAATAATTACAAATGAGACTTTAGTTCCAGCCGCAGCCAGTTGTGGCGGTAGTGCGTCTCTCCACAACGTCCTTCCTCCCATGCAGCATATCATTCTCTTTCCGTAGGCTTTCCCATTTATCTTGCCCGTCTGCAGATTTTATGCATAAAGGATGTACCTAAATGCCCTACATGCGTAAGGACTTTCGTCCCTCCAAATTACACACGTTTCTGGACTCTGACAATTATGATTTGGCAGAGTGGAAATTTCCATTTCATATTAGCCACATTTACGTCAGAATTCATTAACCTCCATAATGAATACACCTCGAATTTTAGGTTAAATGCCTGTTTTTTTTTCTGTAGGGATAAACTAAAACTAGTTAAATATCTTCACATTTGGCAGTGTTTGCAACTGAAGTGTACGGGAAGCCGCTAAGCAGTACCTAGTTCAAGGATTGCTAGATTCGTCATAATTACGGGACGGATATTGATGAAAAGTCATCCTCTTATTTTTCAAATTAGAATGATGCCTGTTAATATAGAAATCCTTTCTATGTTAATATCAACGTAAAAAAATAATTTCTTACGTTACATTTTTTTAAGTTTTCGAACTAATAGGTCTTTTTTATTTTTTTTTTTTGGCATTTTTTGGTAATTTTTAATATTTTAAGATATTTTATGCTCGACCATGCCGAAATGTAGTAATTATACACCTGGTAGCAGACCTTTAATGCACGTCATTAAAGTACATTACTCATTAAAGGTCAGGTCTTTCAGCCAATGACACGTCAGCTTTCTACCGTTATAAAACCGCAAGTATCGATTATTCTCGGATATGCAATCGGAAGAGAATTAGCGAAAAGTTACGGAAGCTGGAAATCCAATACTGTCGCAGAAGGTTATGTTCTGTTACTATAATAATTAGCGTTAATTGTAAATAATATTCAAATAAATTCAATTTGTCATCTCGTTTTTCAATGTCTAATTTAATTTCAATGTTATCTCTGTAGGTTCTTATGGCCTAGCAAGGTCAATGTGAACATATGTTCCTCGGAAAAAATCAATACTTTTGCGTCTGCGCACATCTCACAACATACGGGACATTGGTCAAGGTCAGATACAAAGAAAATTAATAATACAAGTTAGAAATATGGTCGAGCATAAAAAGTCGTATGAAACTCGCCTATAATGGCAATTAAGAAACTCGTATGAAAATTATGAAACTCGCTTGCGCTCGTTTCATAAATATCCATACTCGCTTCTTAATTACCTTCATTATAGGATCGTTGCATAATGTACTATTAGATCATTTGGAATGCATTTTACTTTCTCTTTACACATAGGTCTGTTACATCTTTTTTCTAATCAAATAGGTCAGTAGCAATTACCTACTGAATAGGTGAATAACAGTGAAGTTTGAGTTTTATAGTTTGGAACAGACTCTAAAGTCCATCCCTCATTCCATTGAAGTCTTCACCTCACACAACGGAAGTAATATAAAATGCTTGACAACAGCTTAGTTAAAGTCAGGGCTTTGACCGCAACTGTTCTTTTGTCGGTACCAGGGTGTCTAGAATTTACATTTAGAAGGGAAACATTCACCGTTTCCTGGACGATAGAACATTGTGTCCCCAATATTGTTCGGAAGGGATGTCTACTGTAGTAGCCAGTATTTTTAACACAGAGATTGCAAAAATACACGCTGCACCCACAATTTGTTTTGTCATTCACACTCCCTCGTCTGAAAGGTCTGGCGACGGGGAATGAAGGCACGGAAATGGACCATCCCTGATTGAAACACATTGTAAACACTCATTAAAATCTATAGTTTTCCCTTGAGATCCTCATTTTGTTGCATGCCCTTTTCCTTCATCTTAAGTCATTTTCCAGGAAGTTGCCTCCTCTCTCCGAGTTTGGTGGGCAGTCATTGAAACAAGGTGACTAATTTTTAAGAAGTTGTGGTGGTGCGAGTACTTTGAATAATATTTAAATGCCATTTTCTTTTAACTTCATGTCATTTTTCCATTTTAAGGGCATTTTATTGATCATTTTAAGTAGATTTTTTAGTCATAATCTATGTCGTAGAAAGTTTTATTTTTGTCGTTAGAGAGTGCTGTTACATTACAGTTTTAAGTCTGCTTTCATTTTTTTCTCCCACATTCTATTTCTCTTTTTCCTTTTGTCTTTGCAAGTCTCTCTGTTGTCTGTATCGCTCTCAAAATGCGCACATATATCCTGCCTTCCCTGTGGATCATTTCAAAGCAAATCTGTGTTCTCCCGCTCGATGAAACACGGTAAATATATAAAAACTTGGAGAAACTTGGTCGCTGGTCTTCAATTAAGGCTTATGGGGACGTTTCTTTACTTTGAGAGGTATTGTATATGCTCATCTTCTCTCTCCCCGCTTTTGTATGCTGTAGAAAATAACCTAAAATGCGATTATTAATGGAAATATAGCGCTAACGCAGCATGCAAACTTTACAAAGGTGAGGGGAGAGCATCATTAAAACACGGAGCAGAGAAGACACGGCTCCAGCCCTACATTACAAAGGTTTTTTTTTTTCCTCGTTTTTTTCTGCACAGGATAAAGTCGTTACATCCACTTTGAATCAATGAGGTTGTTACCTTTTGTCCCTACAAAATCCAGCTTTTCAAGCAAGAAGGAAGGAGTGGGGGGAGGTTGTATAAATTGGCAAAAACCAGCCAGCTAGTATGTAATAACGTCCGGTGCTTGTATCTGGTCTCGATAGCCGTACCCCTACCAACACTGATTGCTCACTTCTATACGATGTTTTTTTTTTTTGTATTTAGTTGCCCCATTGTTATCTGTTATTTAATTTAACAGCACTTTTATGTCTAGAGTGATCACTTGAATTTTGTGTGATGTTGAGATTGTGGCAATACTGGTTATCAACATTATCATTTTCCAGTGGCGTAGCATGAAATTTTGAGCAGGGGAAGCTAAATCAAGTTGTCTTTCATGTAATATGAGAAAACGTATTACAAAAATACAGTCTTAAAATAAATAGTAGTCAATTTCAAGTCAGCAGTCGAAGATTGGTTGGAACATCGTAAGTAACACCAATAAGGCATGACCTCAAATGATACGTAGTAAAATATGATTTCACGGTTTACATATATCTCTTAACAAACAGACACGTATACGTATAACATTAGCTCACTCCCTGTCATACTTAGAGAAATCACAATATTAGTATCATTACGTAAGTATGCGTCTGTCTTTTGGTTGTGTCCTTCATTGACAGCAAGGGAGTCGGTCATTTGTTTTTTAAATCACACTTTTGTTCGTAAGTCAGTCTTGACAATACAATTGTCCTAAAAAAAATTCAAGTAAATTAGTGTCAGGAACTGTTATTTCGCTCATTATTTATTATATCAGCCACAATGCATACTAACACTTCAACTGAACACAACTGACGAAAAGGGATAACTCGGAAACTACTTATTTTAAATGTCAAAGCTAGCTTCTTTGCGAGCCTTGCGACTAGGGTAGCTTAGTTAGAAAGGGATGGAAAATCTGCGGGGTGGATTACACAGAAGAAACCGGTCTGCTTGGAAGCTGGTGTGTGGAGGCTTCTTGTTTACTGCTGCATCACAAATCATCCTGAGCTGCCGCATCACAATATTTAACGCGTAAATATAAATTCTATTAAAATTAAAAATAATTTTCTCCATAAACTGCAGGTTTATTATGAAATTATTATTAACTGGGGAAGCTAAGCTTTCTAGCTTACATTGACGCTACGCCACTGTCATTTTCTTAGCTTTCACTTTTTTGTCTTCTTTTTTTTTTCGTCTCTGTGTATTCTTTCTTTCTTCTTTTCCTCGGATATGTTATATTTCTCTCCATTAGCCATGTGCAGGTTTCATTCCAAGTAAGTCTATACAGTATTTTTTTATAGAGTAGAATTGGAATCACAACACAACAGAACCGAATCCTGTATTCAATTCAATTCAATTTATTTCCCCATTAGACATACAGTTTTAAGCTTCGTCAGAATACATTGAAAAACATATAAATACGTTAAAAAACACTAATAAAAGAAACGGTAAAATTTAAATAATACAATGAAAACATGAAATAATTTGAAACTTTTGAATTAAAGAAAACTAACTAAATTGCAATTAAACTTATTTATTAAAATACAATTTCAAACAAATTTGTGTTGAAAAACTCAGCAACAGAATAAAAAGGATTATTTAATAACCAATTGTAAAGACTAGTTTTGAAGCTATTGATTGGTAATTTATAATATTGACTGGGGAGCTTATTATATAATTTCATCCCCATAATTAAAAAGTTTGTGTTGCTCTTGTGTAATCTACAATATGGAATATTAATTTGTTCACTATTTCTAATTTCATGATCATGTATATTGGCCACTAATGAGTAATTGTCGATATTTTGTCGAGTGTGAAGTACTAGATCATATATATACAAATTTATGATTGTTAAAATCCGTGATTGTCTGAAAAGTGGCCGACATTGTTCCAGATAGTTTGATTTACATAAAATTCTAATGGCTTTCTCTTGTAAAATCAAGACGCTTCCAATTTTGGTTCCATTTCCCCAGAAAATTAGGGCATATCGGATTATCAACTCAAAGAAAGAAAAGTTAATATTAATATTAATACCAACATTACTAATTAATTTTTAATTCACAAGCTTAAGTACTTGCATTTTCATCAGTTTCCTGCAAACCGAAATTATTGCTGTCAACATAATATTTCGAAAATAACTGCCAGTTGTAGTATTTGTCTTTACCCAAAATTCGGAGCGAAGTTGATAGAAGAAAATTCAATCTGAGAGCTAGAAAATCACTATAATCCACTAGCATAAGTAGTAATAGAGGAAATAGGTTTCACTTTTAGGGTTCTCATTAATATTAGAGGAGAAAAATTTGCCGGGGATCGAACCCGGGTTCCTGGTTCTACGTACTAAGCGCTCAAACCACTGATCTACGTCTAAGTTCAATCCACAGCACCAGATCGAATCCTCTCCTCCAGTGTTTTTGCCTTTGTGGCCTGACTCTAAGTTCGACATGTATGTTGAAATTTATATTAAGTCAACTGCCATTATAGAAAGAGCGCACTCAATTGAGTGACTAGGTGGCCGGGATTCCACAGTAATATGCACTGTTGGGCGAAGAATCTACGTAAAGATTATCTATTATGGCAACAATTAATATTAGAGGAGAAAAATTTTCCATAATTGTTACCGTAAGATATATTCTGTAGGACCAAAAAATTAATCTTTACTTAGGGTTTTAAGTAAACTGATCCGGACTATATATTATATTCTGCAGGATTATAGTGAAAAAATGTAGGCTAGACTATTCTAAAGTCGTGTGTGTAATTTGGTTGTCATTTGATGGATTTTTGTCTTTCTAGTCTGGCAACACAGAAGAGGACAGTAGACGATGTTTTCGAGTCATTTCTCGCTCTCGTTAAAATCCGAAAAGTGTTAGTCACGATTGTTTACAATGCAATAAATTGAATAAGGGAACAATTAGCGAGCTATTGCAGCTAAGAAGGATGGCAACGGGGAAGGTCTTGTAAAAATTGCTAGATGGCATAGAAAAATACTACGACTTTCCGTGAAGTTCTAGAATGGTAGTGACAGCGCATGCGCTGGACAGGGGACGTCCTTGCCGGCTACCTTGGCGGGTCGTGAGAAGGTGAACAACAATGTGCGGCGTGGAAGGAAACGGATCCAATCAGTGGCGGCTCATCTCTATCTGGGAAACTTGCTTTACGTTGCTATGTCCTTAGATTTCCTGTTTGAACACTTTGCGCTAGAGTGGTCCATTCACAGCGTAGCTCAGATTGTAAAGGTTGGTTCACAATAAACCGGGAACAGAAACGAGAACGAGAATGGAAGTATTGTTAAAATAATTTTATTTAAATGTGAATCATTCACAATTATTGTGAATGTTCGCATTTCAATACATATAATAATAATAATAATAATAATAATAATAATAATAATAATAATAATAATAATATTTCATTGCTAGAACAAAGATACATACTGACTTTGTATATATAAAACACTCTAGCACCCCCAGAAAGAGTAAGTTACATACTCGTGCTCAGGGTTCATTCCACATAATGTTAAGACATTTTATTAAATAACAGAGTAAAAAGTAAAAAAAAAAAGAAGAAGAAGAAAAACACAGGTATCACAATAATTGAACTTCAAATTTTCTCTGTAAACAGCAATTTTTAATTTTTTTTTTTTTAAATAAGGAGCATTAACAAATTGTATGTTTGGGAATTGAGCTATTACCATGTTATAAACCCTTGGACCGAAGTTGCTACTTTGATTATATGCTACAGTTGTGGTACATTTAGGAACTTTCAAGCATATGTTGTCTGATCTTTTGTTGTTATATTTATGTGAATATAAATTAAATATATTTCGGTTTTTATTTATGAAATACAGTAATACATTGTTATAAATTTGATGGAAGTCAAATACTTTAAATTCTGAATACAGCAGCTCTGAAGGATAATCAAGAGGTTTATTAAGGCATATTTTTATTATTATTTTCTGTAGCAGAGTTATTGGCATGAGGGAGGTACTATAAGCACTACCCCATCCTATAATGCCGTATTGTAATATAGCTTGTACTAATGCGAGGTAAATCAGTCGTAAAGTATGGACAGTCAAGTAATTTCGTAGGATGACAAAATAGTGAATAGTTTTTATTAACGTTTTGCACAACATCTTAATATTTTCCCGATCTCGTTCTCGTTTCCGTTTACGGTTTATTGTGAATCAGCCTTAACCCTGGTTAAAATGTAATTTCTGTGCACCATGTTAATCACTGGTGACTTACACATGGTTAGCTGATACCTCATTTAACCATGGTAAAGTCTGTGATGGTACACTGTTTCTACAAAATGACTAAAGGCAGTATCCATATTTCTGTATATTTCAACGTCAAAAACGACTGAACTTACTCCGTTCTACACGAAACGAACGTATCTCATATATTTCCCGTTGTATTTATTTGCCTTTGGGCGCTATTATGTTTGCGGGTTGCATTTCTTTGTTTTTCAGTGTTGTTAGGTTAAAATATTACAAAATGAAAAATGACATGCGAAAATGATTGTATCCCAATGCGAGTTTCAAATATTGGTAGAATTAATTGCTATATTTAAATAGATACTTTAAAAAAAGATGGAATATCCATAAAGAAAAATGATGAAGATTAGTAGGAATGTGTGTACAATCCAGGGGCCCAATTATACCAGATAATATCCTTGATCCATCCATAACCTTTCTTCTTGCAGCCTGCGACGTAGGAAAAGAGATATTTGAGAGTTCCTTCTTAAAATACTGGAAATGTCAGTCGCATATAATCGTAATATAAGAAGGCGATTCATGGGAAAAATATGACTGTTTCTGGCTACTTCCAAGTGATCCATTTGTTACAGCAGAAATGACATGGCAGATTTTGATAAACGAAATGCCTCCTGAAATTTTCTGTCACCTAATTCCTCCAAAGAATTCTCTCTTTCCACTAGTGAAACTTCCCGCTCATCATCATCATCCCTATTCACGTAATCCAAGTACAACAATAATCGTTTTCGAAATAATCATCTGTGGCTATGGTCGCCATTTTGTTTTACTTATTATTATGATGTACCGAAGTACATATGATATTTCCGTGCAGATATTCTGCGTCATCATATGATTAAAGATGAGTGGAACGGAGAAAAATTCTTTCCGGCACCGGAATTTGAACCCGGGTTATCAGCTGTACGTGCTGACGGTCTATCCACTTAGCCACACCGGATTCCCTTCCCGATGTCGAATCGAATCCTCTCAGTTTAAGTTCCACCTCTTGGGTTCACTCATAACGAGTGCACCTCTGCACATGTGTGGACATTGTGCCACTGTCATACATCTATGACGCAGTGTATGAGGGTAGACCACTAGAGGGAACCCAAGCCGTGGAACTTATACTGTGAGAGGATTCGATCCGGGATGGAAATCCGGTGTGGCTTAGTGGATAGAGCGTCAGCACGTAGAGCTGAAAACCCGGGTCAAATCCCGGTGCCGGAGAACATTTTTCTCCTTTCCACTCAACTTTATCATCTGCTACACATTGGTTATCTCCTTTAATCGCCGTGGTAAACCTCCTGGGTAAGTCCTAACCGAGGTCGATGCACCGTAAACCTAGATCATATATGTAACAGATAGGTCGGCCTTACAGGCTTTGACGTTAACAACTTCCGTCAGGTTTACTACACTGCCATCTAGTTGTTACATAAGGAGTCACGTCATAATTCCCATTTGAATTGCATTAGAGACTGTACTGCCATCTCGTGATCGTTTACGGCGGACGGGTGGCGATCCTGGCGGTTGATCTCTTCAAAGTGCTGCCGATTTTAACATAGCAATGAGTTATCTGTTACATATACGATCTCGGACCGTAAAATGCTTAATCTGTAGGTGCAATTTTAACCCCGTGGTTACAGTAACCGACTTTATGCACGTGGTTATTGGGTTAACATCGAGATATAGAGCGAGTATGTGACGGTTTTCATTGCAGTGTTATGATTGCATGTATCGCAAATAAAAAGAACAGCTTTAATAAAAAATAACATTTATTGAAGTTTGTGGAAACGGTGTCGCTTTCTAAATATTACATTAGGAGAATGATTTCCTCTGAATGCGTGCTTGAAATCTTACAAGGAAGTTCCGCATAGCGCGTTACATCGTTGCGAGATCAATTTCTTCAATTTCACATTTTCTGCAGTTTGTATGAAGAAAAAAACAACAGGTTTTTTTTTTTTTACTATCTCTCTGATTGTCGTTTTTTCAGCCGCCTTTTTCTGTTGCAATATTTGAAACGTTTTTATCGTTGTCTTTTGTTTATTAGTGTCAAGGTGGCTAAGATAGTTACCATAGCTACAATACCGAGCCCTCATTTCCTTACAAACAACGAGGGGGCTTTAATTATACAATATTTCGGTTTTAAAAGTACTTATTAATAATATCTAGAATTCAACCGTTATCTTCAGGGGATAAGGAACTTGACTTGGTGTACTTACTTCGCTTAGTAGCGTCTGAGATACAAGGTAACCTTCCAATTTATCGTGTCGAAAATTCAGTTGTAATCATTTACTTACCAGTACAAACTAAGGTACAAAATCAGTTTTCAGAAATAACTCAAAATCTGCATTTGGATAGCCTTTCAGTCAGGCGACTCTACGTGAATCTATAGTAGTCACTCAGACAATTAAATTGTGACTCTAAACATACAATCTGTAGTTTGCTATAGCATGTTCCTTTGCAGTGGCTGAGTGGTCAGACCTTCAACCTGTCACGCAGGCCGGCCAGGTTCGAATCCCGGTCAGGCCTGAGATGTTTCATTGACAAGGCGGACAATGTCGCAGTTAGGGTTTTTCTCGACGTCCTCCCGTTTTTCCTCATATTAGGCATTACATCATTCCGTCTACATTTCTCCATTTCGTCATCATTCCATAGCATTCCTCGAACGCCGGCTGTTGACGCACGGAGGGGGTTGGCCTAATGACGAGTGGGGTTGCCTGCTCAAATCTTGGGTACGCAGCGAACCTTAGTGTAGTCAACCGGTGTGGTTTTCGGAATGCGTCTAGGTTGAGAGTTAGTGCAATAGATCTTGAAAGGTCATAGTGCCGTTTCCCGAAATTCAGTTCAGTTCAGTTCAGTAGTGTAACTACGTACCGGTAAAGATTAATTTTTGGTCCTATACAGTTTATCTATTAATGGTAGCAATTGTTATTGGAGGAGAAAAATTTGCTCCGGCTCCGGGATCGAACACAGATCCTTTGTAGAATTAAGGAACCGGGTTCCATCCCCGGCGCCGGAGCGAATTTTTCTCCTCTAATAATAATGGTTACCATAAAACACAAATTCCGTAGGACCAAACATTAATCTTTACACAGATTCTTCGCCCAACAGCGCTTATACTGTGGAATCCCGGCCATCAAGTCACTCAATTGAGTGCGCTCCTTGTATAATGGCAGTTGACTTAATATATCAACATATGTTGAACATGGAGTAAGGCCACAAAGGGAAAAACACTAAAAGAGTATGTAGAACGAAGGACCTGGGTTCGATCCCGGCACCGGAGCGAATTTTTCTCCTCTAATTACAATATCTTTTTTAGTTCGTTATTTAAGGACGCTGTGTCAACTACTAGGTTATTTAGCGTCGATGAGATAGGTGATAGCGGGATGGTATTTGACGAGATGAGGCCGAGGATTCGCCATATATTACCTTGCATTCACCTCACGGTTGGGTAAAACCTCTGAAAAAATCCAACCAGGTAATCAGCCCAAGCGGCGATCGAACCCGCGCCCGAGCTCAACTTCAGACCTCTAGGCAAGTGCCTTACCGACTGAGCCACGACGGTGGCTACAATCAGTATTGTAAGTTGCGAGATACAAGGGGCAATCATTAAGTTTCCGGACTGCCCTGAATGCAGGCAACACACAGAACATAGGAGACGGAGAAGTTATCTAGAACCAGGGAAACCTCTGGAATCTATACCAAATTCATCACTTGAAAGACTGAGAAGAAGACTAGCCACAAGGCGTATTATCCAATCAAGAGCAGAACAGAAGATGTTGCGTTATATGAAACAATTTCTAGGTTTTACTGTTTTTATTGCCAGCTACATCTTGTAGGTCACTTTATTTACAGCATTTACCCATGTGCAAACTTTCAAAGGGGCGTTTCGACCTGTTGCTGCGGAAAGTTTGCTCGTTATATCGTTTCCATAGCGACAGAACTGAAGTCCACATTGTTTACTGGCACCAAGGATACTTTGATCGTTGTCACAGTGACTAATTCCCGTAAGCAAGATTGTAGTCTACGTTTCTTGCTCCGCTTATGAGCCGCCGGAGAGGAAGAACAGTTACTGTTGGCTGAGCCATTGAAACAGTGACGTGAATCGCAAAACTGGAGAGACCTTGCGGGGGGCGGAGTCCCTGCGAGACGATGGTAATTATACAGCTAACAGAAAAGAAAAGAAATGTTTACCCATGCGTATTAACCCAGGCTTATAAATTGCGTGTGTCCATATTTAGTGAGTCTCTCTTCGATGGTCAAGCTGTTTATTCTTGACTGAAATTATACTTGAGGCTCTTGGGTGTCGTATTAGAGGAACCTTCTAGTTTGCTTGGGGTAAGGTTATGTATAATAAGACGTGGAAGTTGTTGTATTAAGGTTGAAGATTCTATTACAATGCTTTTCACGGAATTTAGTTCATACATCTCATAATCTTCGTGGATACAATATTTTGTCAGGGCGCGTATATTATTTAACTTACCATAACTAACAGCGACTGAATCTCAACATTACAAGTAGGGAAATTTGACTCGTGTTCTTCTGGGCGGCTAAAAGCCGCTAATTCCATGAATTAAGTCGCATATATATGATATGGTATGATATGATATGATATATGATATGATACGATATAATATGATATATGATATGATATGATATATGATATATCATATGATGTATGAGATATGATGTGATAGGATATATGTGATATGACATGTGAAATATGATATGATATGTCATATGATGTATGAGATATGATGTGATAGGATATACAGTATACTCAATTTTACGTATGATATGATGGATATATGTGGTATGACATGTGAAATATGATATGATATGATATGATATATCATATGATGTATGAGATATGATATGATAGGATATACAGTATACTCAATTTTACGTATGATATGATGGATACATGTGATATGACATGTGAAATATGATATGATATGATATCATATGATGTATGAGATATGATGTGATAGGATATACAGTATACTCAATTTTACGTATGATATGATGGATATATGTGATATGACATGTGAAATATGATATGATATGATATATCATATGATGTATGAGATATGATATGATAGGATATACAGTATACTCAATTTTACGTATGATATGATGTATATATGTGGTATGACATGTGAAATATGATATGATATGATACGATATATCATATGATGTATGAGATATGATATGATAGGATATACAATATACTCAATTTTACGTATGATATGATGGATATATGTGATATGACATGTGAAATATGATATGATATGATATGATATGATATGATATATCATATGATGTATGAGATATGATATGATAGGATATACAGTATACTCAATTTTACGTATGATATGATGGATATATGTGATATGACATGTGAAATATGTTATGATATGATATAATATGTGATATGATATGACATACTGTAATATGAAATATATGATACTATATAATATATGGCACGTTATGATGTACGATATACGATATATGACAAGATATGATATATGATATGATGTGATATGATATGATATATAATATGATATGATATATGTGAAGTGATGTGATATATGGTATATGATATGATATATGATATGATATGATATATGATATGATATGATGTATGAGATATGATATGATAGGATATATACTGAATTTTACGTATGATATGATGGATATATGTGATATGACATAATATGAAATATATGATACTATATAATATATGACACGATATGATAAAATATATGACACGTTATGATGTACAGTATACGATATATGACAAGATATGATATATGATATGACATATCTTATGATATGAAATGATACATATGATATGATATGAAATGATATATATGATATATGATATGATATATCATATGATATGAAATGATGTATATGATAACCACACCTGTGGAGTAACGGTCAGCGCGTCTGGCTGCGAAACCAGGTGGCCCGGGTTCGAATCCCGGTCGGGGCAAGTTACCTGGTTGAGGTTTTTTCCGGGGTTTTCCCTCAACCCAATGCGAGCAAATGCTGGGTAACTTTCGGTGCTGGACCCCGGACTCATTTCACCGGCATTATCACCTTCATATCATTCAGACGCTAAATAACCTAGATGTTGATACAGCGTCGTAAAAAACCCAATAAAATAAAAAAATATATATGATATGATATATCCAACTTTACAAATGTAGTCATGGTGGACCTTTACATTTTTGCTGTTAAGAGATATAGAAACAGGTTAAAGTTCAAATATAACTTCGATTAATTTCATTGAATAAAACAATTCATATGAATGTCGTCATTTTTACAAACTGAGGTTGCTAATCTGAGATCAGTAATATTAATGACATGTTTCTCTTTTCGGAGTTTCTTGCTGTAATAGAATGGGTACGTTCTCTGTGCTTTGTGTAACAAACCAGATGAAAAGGAAACCGTTTCTAAATGACATTAGGTTCGTGAATGTAGGATTTTTTCTGGTTCTGGCAACTCTGACGTACGCTCTTCACTTCCTTTAATTTTATGCAAATACACGGGATCGCTCGCAATCATTATTTTTCTACGTTCCACTTGAATTTCAACAAGTTACGGGCGAGCGCGTTTAAAAGAAATATCTGACTCGGACTAAAATTTTTCTTACAATTTCTTAACGAGGTCTAACTATAAGATTTTTCTTTAATGCTTCCACCTACTTTTATGAAGTCTTCGCTGATTCATTATTTTCCTATGAGCTTGTTAAATATTATATCGAGATTTTTTATCTACAGTATATAAATGTCACTGGATTTTAAAGCAGTATCGTGTAAGTAAGAATTCAGTGAAAATTTTGCAACAAACTTTGGCATTTTATCATCCTGGAGCAAAAAATATGACATAACTAAGGGCTATTTGCATTATTCTTGGATGTTCTCCATGGGAGTCTTGTAAACCCTTATTTAAACATTTATCCATATTAATTCTTCCTAGTTGATATATATTTAATGTGTAAAATATGTACATTTCAATAATTTGATGTACCAAAGAACTGAAGATATACATAATCTAGAATTAACTTGGCAATTTCTGCTTGCAGATTAACTAAAACACTTGATAGTTTTCTTTTTTTTTTTAGGTGTTAAATTTTATAACAAATTACCAAGACTCTTAAAACAAGCTATTAATTTTAGTAATTCTGTTAGGACTTTTCTAATTGAAAATAGTTTTTATAGCATAGATGAGTTTCTGAATACTTAATGATTGTCTGATGTCATTCAATAATGACGAAGTCTATTATAATTGTATTGTTTAATGGCTAATAAATATTATTATTATTATTAACTAGCCGTACCCGTGCGCTCCGCAGCACCCGTTAGAAATAAATATAAAATAATTACATAATTAAAATAGGACATTTGATCCAGGGAAGATTCGTGTTTGATAGAAGGATAAATCGTTTAATATGTTACTTAATTTAAATTGTATTTGAATAATTAAAATGCGATCATTTTGGTCCAGAGACCACTCATTTGGTGCAATGACAATTCCTTTAACATATTTCTCAATTCTTATTACATGCATCCATACTTTAATGAAGACTGACATATCATTTAGATTTAATGTGTATACTTTATTTTACTTGTTATATGTTTCCATTGAATTATGGTAATAACTTAATTTTAACTCTTGTTTTCTACGTATTCAGTAAATGACGCTCGGGCCACTATGGTTCTGAACCCTTCAAATAACTTATATTATATTATATTATATATTATATTATATTATATTATATTATATTATATTATATATTATACTGTGCTGTGCTATACTATACTATACTACATTATATTATATTATATTATATTATATTATATTATATTATATTATATTATATTATATTATATTATATTATATTATATTATATTATATTACTAGCCGTACCCGTGCGCTCCGCTGCACCCGTTAGAAATGAATATAAAGTAATTACATAATTAAAATAGGACCTTTGATCCAGGGAACATTCGTGTTTGATAGAAGGATAAATCGTTTAATATGTTACTTAATTTATATTGCATCCAAATAATTAAAATGCGATCATTTTGGTCCTGAGATCACCCATTTGGTGCAATGACAATTCCTTTAACCTGTTTCTTAATTTTTATTACATGCAACCATAGTTTAATGAAGATTGACATCATTTAGATTTAATATGTATATTTTATTTTACTTGTTATAGGTTTCCATTGAATTATGGTAATAACTTAATTTTAACCCTTGTTTTCTACGTATTCAGTAAATGGCGCTTGGCCCACTATGGTTGTGAACCCTTCAAATAACTTAAATTATATTATATAATATTACATTACATTATAAATTATATTATATTATATTATATTATATTATATTATATTATATTATATTATATTATATTATATTATATTATATTATATTATATTATATTATATTATATTATATTATATTATATCAGAAGTTACTGTAATAACATTATAGCATTATGTCCATCTAGAGAAACTGCACTTTCCAATGGTGAAATAATAATTAATTATACAAATCGGTTAATTTAGCTTCCGATATTACTTCATACAAACACAGAAACATTCTCTGTAGGCTATCTTTCATAGCTTTCGATTGTTGCTGTCCAAGGCCCCTTATAGACGAAGTCATTTGTTTTTTAATTCATTACACGGCCTTAGATGGCAGTTATTTTAATTTTAAAACTCATTTATCTCATTAAATATCAGTCCTATCAACATTTTTCAAGAAATAAAACTTATCGCAAATTATTTTTAAAGAAACTTTTGTTATGTAACATTTTTCACAAAAATCAATAATAAGCGAGATATTTCGATTTATTTAATTCAGGCTCCCTTATAACCCCCCCTTTTAAATAATGTATTTTGAATGCCATATACCCTAAAATCTAAGTTACAACGAACTTAATTTATATTCCAATTTTCATCGAAATCCGTTTAGCCATTATCGCGTGAAGAGATAACAAACATACAGACAGACATACAAACAAAAATTTCAAAAAAGCGATTTTCGGTTTCAGGGTGGTTAATTATATATTTTAGGACCAATTATTTTTGGAAAATCGAAAATTACCAGAAAAATTTCGGCTACAGATTTATTATTAGTATAGATTAGCAATAGCTTATTAATTGATGCAACAAAAAAGACTATTTAATTATTGTTATACGATTGCGTACATTTTCCCTATATCTATTGCCTGTTAAACGTTAGCTCTGCAGGGCGTTTGTACAAATGTTCAATAAGGACAAAGAAAGTTTTCTAGTAGGTCCGTAACGATGAGATAATTGGCATTCCTGTAGATTTGCTGACTACTCCATTGTGCTGAAAGATAAATCTCACGGCATTAGAAATTGTGAATTAGGGATTAGATTGGTTTCCTTGGAGACGGGGGAAGCATGACTGCGCTCCAAGTACTTAACCTTATTAGCTTCCTCCTGCTGTAGATTGATAGCTGATGTGATTATCCGTGCCGTTGCACGCTCACGTGGTCTTGTTTATACAGACAACGGCGCAGATTTCAGCTATTGTGAGAGAGTGAACTGTCCCACGCACTTTCCTACGACTTGTTAAATTTGTCGTCGATATAGCTCAATAAAAACCGTCTATATTTTACATGCCATAAAAATTAGTAACCTATAATGTTCAAGTAAGATCGGGCTCGGTAGCTTAGTTGATATAGCGCTGGCCTTCTATGCTCGAGATTGCGAGTTCGATCCCGGCCCAGGTCGATGGCATTTAAGTGTGTTTAAATACGACAGGCTCATGTCAGTAGATTTACTGGCATATAAAAGAACTCGTGCTGGACAAAATTCCGGCACGCCGGCGACGCTGTTATAACCTTTGCAGTTGCGAGCGTCGTTAAATACACCATAATATTTTTGTTCAAGTAGGCTATATCTCTTTGCATTTTGGGATATGTCATTAGTTTCTGTAGTAACTCACAAATATTTCATATCAATGTTCCTTCCGATATTTGTATAGGCTACATTTCTTTTGAATCCTGTGATATTTTAGTAATTTCTATGGCAACTTAAAAATACTGCCATATACTTCATGGAATCGAGTGGTCGTTTAATTGTTTATGTGGTAGCATATAAATATTTTGATAGTAAAAATATTTTATCAACAGTAATCTCGCTAGAGGTTTTGATTTGCCTGGAGAAAATCAAAACTCGAGTAGGATTAAACTATTACACGATTAGAAGGAAGTGTGTATGTATTTATTAACACTACAATTGAGTATACACCCGGTGGCAGTGATATATAATATAAAATAATACTATTATAGTTATACAATAATTTCAGCAATAAAAGAAAAATAATAAAAAAATAAAATAAACCTAAATTTATTTCTAACTATAAATAGATGCAGTAAACCTAGGACTGTAAATAAAAACTATTCTATAATAACGCCTACAATAAGCAAAAGTATACCTAACTTATAAGTACTTCTATTTCACCCAACTATTACCAATGTAAGTAATTACATATCACCTTAATTAATTACAAATTAACTTAATTACACATCACCTTAATTTATTTACATATTAACTAAATTAAATATCATATTAATCGATTACATATCAACTTAATTAATTACATGACACAACTTAGATAATTACACTGCACCTACAATTAGATTTTCAGTCTAATCTTCTCAACCTTTCCTTAAATGTATTGATTTTGAGAGGACGACCCTGAAAGTAAATAAAGATTAGAAGTAACGAAGTACTCTAATACAATAAAATATTGACTTACGAAAATGCTGAACTATCTTCAAATTGATTATTGTATCATCTCAACACTGCAAATATTCCCCTAGATGGCACTAGTGTTATGATTAGCTGTTTTCTTGTTACCAGTTGTGTCAACTATAAAAATCTCCATGGAACTCTGTGGACGGTTACTAGTCAAGAAGGCTTTGTTGATTAAGTTTCATTCTTATTAAAACAGTTGCATTCTATTTTAATTATCCGGATCCCAGTAATCAACGTCACTTGACAGATGATTTTAAATAAATCTTAGTATTAAACAATCTCTTATACGTGACTATCCATAATATCATATAGCAGAAGCTATGACATAACCTAAATAATATAAACAAGGTGTTAGAAAAGTTTTATTTAGGGATGATGAAATAAACAAGAAACGTTTTAATTAAGGATTATGGAATAAAAAAAGCATAAATAATTTTAAAAGGAACAATTATATTATTGAAAGTAAAATTTTTAAATTTGAATGTTTTAGTGGTTGGTGGTTCAGTTGATGTTATATTGGACGTGTACGTAAAAGAAGTGGAACTCGTTGATGTACATGGTGTTTTCCTCAACTTACTCAGGATTTCCGAATGGTGTTCTTCATTTATTTTCAAATAGGGTTTCAAGGAAGATGCATAGCTATGACCAGTGATCTTTATTAATTCTTGTTCTTGAATGCCAATGTGAGTCATATTTGAAACTGCTGTACATCGACTGGAGTGGTTTGTATTTTTTTTTTTTTTGACGTCCGTACCAATGCAGTTTGTAATGTTGGCAAACAAAGAAACAAATGCTAGGGTAGTGATAAAAACAAACAAATGCTAGGGAAGCGATAAAATTAAACAAATGCTAGAGAAGCGATAAAATTGTGCGATAAGCTGCCATGATTGGTTGAAAGACGTCCTTTCGTACCGTTTTATTGGTCAAAAGTAGTATGACGTAGTAAAAGTGTAATAGTTATAATAAAGGGATTGCATTTACACCTCAGATCTATTTCAACAGTGAGTTAACTCATTCTTTCGCTAAAAAAATTCAGTTGGGAGGTCCAGTTCGTTGCTATAGCTGCAGTTTGTGTAGTGGAGACATCTCGCGGGCTTTCTTTTAATTACGTCGCGAGGTCGCCAAGGAGATGCGTGGTGATGTATTTAGTACAGACCTAAGAGTTATATTGCTGGGGCGCCAGAGTTTAGTTCTCTGTGGTTTTGATGTTTTGTACAACAGAGGGTTACGCCCCTTGCGAAATTAAACTTGTTTCTCGTCTGAAATGCAACCACACACGAAAGAGCGAGGGAGACCTGATGAAACAAAAGAAGTCCCAAGCCACTGTTTTAATTGCATCGCTGCAGCAATATTTTGGCATAGTGCACCAAACTTTCATATCTGATGGGATTTTACTGTGGTTACAAAACCAGTTGACGTCATTTTGACGTCTTGGTCCAGACATATGACGTACAGACTACATATTGATTTGATTTGCATAGGATACATTTTTTTTTTTTTGCGAGAATGACTAAAGGGATTGATTCATTCACTGTCCACGTACAAGAAACTCTTTCGTGTGGCTGGACTGAAAATTGGAGTTTTGGGACATTTTCTCTCACAATACTTAAATATTCTCCATGATAAACATAACATCTTCGATAGAGCTGTGCTAGGATGTGGGCTTACCTTTCCGAAAACTCAGGTTCGATTTTCTACATTGGTGTTTGTGGATGTAATGGGAGATTGGGTATTTTCCAAGTATTCTTTACTTTCCTCAACACACTTAACCCTTAAATTAACATTGTATCCTATAGGATACAACAGGTTAATAGGCTATATGCTATAATTTTAATAGAACAATAGAAAAAAAATTAGGAAAAAATTTCACAATTCACACATTTCAATACTTCACATACCGACAAACAAAGATTTAAGAATTCAAAATTTACATTGAAATACCACCCTTCAATTATAATCTAAAATGCAATTCAACATTGCTTAAGTTTATATCAGATGTTATTTGAAATCTTCCCCTCCTCATGTCACTTTAGAAACTACGTTGGTCCCATAGTCAGGTACAGAGGGGTGTACAAAATATGTTCCTTTGGCTGTGCTTCTCTTACGCAAGAAATTCACCATAATTTCGTCTTCCTCTTTCCCCACTATCCCATCAGTATAAGCTATACTATGACACTTTTCTGTTTATAAGTGTTAGTTGGATGTATTTCGGTGAACAATTTATTCTTCCTGCTGGTCCTATCTGTTTCGAGTAGGTCGATTGCATGATCGACTTAACCCTACAAAAGTACAAGTTTTCTTAAAATAATAAGTTTCAATACTAACATTTACGAACTGCAAAACTATTATTTCAGTATACAATCTCAACGAAAACTACTTACGTATACTTCCTGTCTCCTTTCACTGCTGACTGTAATTTAGAGTTTGTAAGACTTTGTTTTCGTTTAAGAGAAAAAGTTGAAAATAACCATTTTCACTGCAACGGTAATTACACAGTGTTCCCATTGTTGGCATTCGTAGGCTTTTTGTTGTCCCTCTCGCTTACATTTGCAATGTAAGGCAATGAAGTCAGCATAACAAAATTTTAACAAGTAACTGAGAAAATATATAATTTTCAATAAAAATGCAAATGATCGATTTTACACCCACTGATTGACTTTACCCACTTCTACGGTACGTAATTGTGAAATAAACAATATACATTAAATTTACATTGTTTAAAGGTTAGGTAAAGTTTTATTCAATAAATTGTAACTTCTACCCAAATTGCCTCACTACCCAAATTACCTCGACCCATCATATTGCATATTATAGTGCATATTTTATGATGTTCCATAGCATATTTGTATGCTTATTTCAAGCTTTATAAATGATTATAAATCCGAGCTCTGTTTATGAACAAGTGCGGAGAACCGAAACTTAATTACAGACGTGGACAAATTATTAGCAACATTGGAGATTTTTATTATATATTTTTACAAACTATGATTCTTCAATTTAGTCTACAGTTGACATCTTTGGGTATTTCCAAATTATTAGAAAAATCGAAGATTTTTATTTTATATTTTTACAAAATTTCACTCTTCAATTTAGACTACAATTGATATTTTCGCATATTTACAAATTATTAGCAAAAGTGAAGATTTTTTGTATATATTTTTTACAAAATTCGACTCTTCAATTTGGACTACAGGTGACATTCTGGATATTTCCAGATTATTAACAAAACTGAAGATTTTTGTTATATATTTTTACAAAATGTTACTCTTCACTTTAGACTGCAGTTGACTTTTTGCATAATATTTACAAATCATTAGCAAAATTGAAGATTTTATTATGTATTTTTTTTTATAAAATTTGACTCTTCAATTTAGAATAGCCTACATTTGAAATTTTTGCATATTTCTATCTACTGTAATGATAGAAATATGCAAAATTGTCAACTGTAGTCTAAATTGAAAAGTCAAATTTTGTAAATAGAATTAATCATAAAAATCGTCAATTTTGTTAATAATTTGACCACGTCTGTACTGCGCTACAATCTCTCTCTCCCTCTCTCTCTCTCTCTCTCATCTTAACATTCTGTCATTTGCAGCATAGCCAGTTATATTTCGTTACATTAAATATTTCACCATAAGGTGATGTGTAAATTACGGTCTTAAAGTTACCTGATATTTTATAATTAATTAAACTTTTTATAAAAAAAAGTATCTGTACAATTCAACAAGTATGTACTCATGTCCCCACATCCTACTTCAAAGCATAACCTGCAATACTGCAGCATTGTTACACATGAACATTGATCCTGAACTGGTCACTGATTGCATCGGTTCCAATAGTCCGAGAAAGAAGACCCTACTCGCAATCGACTGAAGTAGGGAAGACTGAGTTTTTCATTCGAACCCAGTAAGAAAATCTGGAACAGCTCCAGAATACCGCGGTTGAGCACTAGAGTGTTTGTTGCACGTTTCCGAAAAGACACATACAAAGGTAATGTAGTAAATTGCATTGTGCAATATCTATATATATATATATATATATATATATATATATATATATATAATTTGAACTGGTAATGGAAATTACGGGAAAACGGCTGAACGGATTTTAATGAATGACCCCTCATTTTGAAGCTTGGAACTCAAATTTTTTCAGAAAAATAGTAGTTTTCAGTGAAATGTCAATTTTTCAACATAATTTTCCTATTTTCCAAAATCCATCTGTCGTCAATTTTGAGAACTAGCTAATTGCATTTCAGAATAAAACAAAACACACACTACAGTAAACAATATTACACGAAGGCCATGATCTGCAAGGATGCTGACATATTTAGAGCTCAAATTAAATTGGTTTTTAAAAACTTAACTTACTAAAAATAATTTACAGGTTCGATTCTGTGGTGTGTAATTTTCTGGGTACAGCTGTGTATTGGATATTAAAAACTACAAAACTTGAGGTGGTTTGATGACATTATTACCATTAGAAATGAAATATTATTGTAGTTAATGGCATGATGTGACTTTTTCATTAATTATACATATTAATGCTATATTGATGATATGAAATTGAAACGTTTTGGGGTTATATAAGTAGATGTAGAGAATAACTTAAATTAGATTTTGATTTCTATATTTTACTGAGTGGCGGCTATATAGTATATATAGTATATGTTACTGAAAGCTATAAAATTTACGTAAGATAATAATATTATTAAAAATCAAATATTTTTATAGCTATTAATCAAGTGGAGTTGGGTCTTTTTCATATATTTAATGGCGGTGTAGTGTAGATATTTATATGCGTGGTTCTCTTCAGTATTGGCTCGAGAGAAAGTATCTTTCATTATTATGGAAGCAAATAACTTTCAGAATGCCTGTATTCTTCATTGAAAATAAATCTGAAAAATGTTTATTTGAACGTCTAATGAACTTAGTTTGCAGCGTTTGCTGCACAAGCCACTAGTTATAAATAATTGTGCAGAAAGATAAAATTGAAGATCGATTTAATAGCTTAATTCCAGCCGCTGACTATATTTTGCGTGTCTTACATCAAAGCTTTAATAATCCTTGTATAATTAAAACCATTTCGAACAATAGAAACAAATTACTGTCATGTTTCTATGAATAAAATGTGCGTTCATTTGTTGGAAAACCCCCAAGCGAATCTCTGTGCCTTTCTTTCAGAATTCTCTCAGGCCTTGACAACGAATTCAATTGTTTAATATTAAAGCACGTCATCATCTTCTCACATTCTTTTCATCTACAGCTTGATTTTTTTATAATTGCTCTTAATTCATTACGTCCTCTGGCGTGGTTATACTGGTTTCATATTTAAATACAAATCTAGCGGTCTCGGGTTGTAGTGTAGGTAGAAAAGGAGGGACTGAGGATGGAAGTGTACTCGTGTTGTGTTTGTTTTTCTATCGTAAGTCGTGATCTTGGGCTATGCTCTACACACGGCCAGAAAGTTAGGCTATGGTATATCACCAATGCGTGTTTTAAAAGTGAGTGTATGAAATGGAACAAACATTCTAATCTTTCAAGTAGATGATAATTTATTGGTGCAGATTTTTAAGTCAGTGTAACCACATGTGAAGTTCTAGAAATCTATCTATTGTATAACATTTAATCCCCTCTTACCTCACTTCTCTCCGTTACCACTCAATCCGAAATTCTTTGGTTCAAGCGCGGCCCGAGAGGGACTGATTTTAAGGGCGATAAAAATTGGGAGGGTATTTAAGAAAATCCCAAAATTGCGTGAAACGTCTATATTTTAATTAAAGTAGTAATTAATAGAAAACATCATGTGTGTAGTACATTTTATTTAATATTCCTGTATATACATAATCCATATACCCAGTATTTCCAAGAAAAGTGTGGAAAACATTGAGGAGGCAGATTAAATAGAGAATGGAACGAGACTCACCACGAGGCACGAAGTTCATCTTGCGCATGTTTTCATGGTACAGTATAGCGTCGATAACACTTGTCTACAGTGATTTTGCTACTCAACAAAAAGAAGTTTACCAACCCTAATTTGAGTGTGCTGATTACAGATCGGAAGTCCTCTTTATCTATCACGTCACAGTTTTAAAATAATAACATTTTTAATTTTTAATTATGATGTGTGACACTACGCTCAGGTCAAAACTGAGTGTTCTTGAACTCTAATCTTAGGACACATTTGTACTAGTGTCAAAGAGGTAATGTCAGAGTAAACCTTTCGTGTTCTAAACGTTACTATTTTTCTTTCCTTTACCCTACCCCAATATCTCCTGGCTTAGTTGCCTCTTGAGTGATGCCTTATTGGTGTCACGAGATTCCAACTTCTCTTCGGACAGTTGACTAAACAACAACCTCGAACATAGACGTTTCACGTCAATATATTGAACATGACTTCCTTCAAAGAGAAGAAAAGCTGAAGACAAAATTAAATAGCATTGTCCCCATATCAAGTGGGTCAGTGCACTAAAGTGTGAGGCTGCTTGCGGCTCACACCGTAGGAAAGTGTGAAACGAATACTTAGGGCCATATTCATAGACATGGGTGGGCAACTCGTGCTCTCAAAGTGTCAACACAATCTCAGTGCAGGTAGAACGGACTCTGTACTAGCTGTAGTGTCTGTGTGCGGTTCTTTCAAGACACAAGTTCGATCGCGTCTGCAGTAAGTGGCGGCTCGTTTTAAGTGAAAAACAATATAATTCCCAGATCATTTCCCTTTAGTTACGAGTAAAAAGAGAATTGTTTTTATTAAGAAGAGAGGTAAAGCTTGTATTCTATTACACGTTCTTACGCGTGACATTTTATTTTACAAATAAACAGTGAAGGTTTTAGTAAAGAAATACTGTCTGCATCTGCTTTACAACAGCTAAAGGTAAAAATTAGATATCAACAAGGTGAGACTGATATCAAATATCATTAGCACGTTGTGCGTGCGAGTACAGAATTGCACGACATATAATCGACTAGCTAAGAACATTTATGGATAAATTTGAAATGTGGCAGTATCATGTAGAACATAGACAACTTCACTTTCTTTCACTATAAACTATCTTGAAGAGTGATAAGAAAATCTTCTTATCAAATATAAGACCCTACTTCAAGACCTACAGCAGAATTCACTGCTAAGTTTGGAGAAACAGTGACAATTGAAAGGAATCGAAATTTTTCTGAAATCTTATTGGCATACATCGATAGAAAATGATTCCAGCGAAATCAGGAATCGAACTATTCGTAATGTTGCCTAAGACAGAATTTCCAAATATACTCTTTGCTTCCATATATACCTTATGTGCTTGTGGAGAGTTTAATACAAGAAAGAAGTGTAAAAGCTCTCAAAGTAAAGAAAGAGCTCAGAAGTAAGCTTATTTCATGTGCCTGACATGTAAAAAATACTTCCTTGAATTTGTGATTGTTTGCGAATACAGACTATTTTTCTGAGAACAGAGGAATACTCTTTAATGTATAGACTAAAGACTTGTAAATTCTAGCGTTCTACGTTTCATATAAGACCTATAATAATAAATATTAACAAATAGTGTAATAATAAATAAGTGTTGCAGCTATATTTGTTGTACCTTGAAAAGGTTGTATTCAGTTTGTGTTTCCAGTACTAAACTAATTTACAAAGCTAGAAAATAATATAATTTTGTTATGTGTTCAGGTATAGTCTGTCTAAAATTACTATAATTACTGTACCATGCGTCATTCTGAAATTCAAATCATGGAATAGATATCACGACCACCTGCATGAGCCGCCAGAGCGCACCGTGGCTTTTGCAGCGAAACTACAAACAACTTGTAACCGCTGCTGGCTCCATCTGCCTTTCTCTCTTTCAAGGCTTTTTATCACTTTGGGAATACGAGTTGCCCATCCATGTTCATAGACATTCTTAGCGCGGGCTTCCGGTGGATGATCAGCGAACTAACGTTTTTCGTATTCATAAACCAGTGTTAGCGATATGATATTATATGAATCCTGTACAAGTAATCAGTCGATAGCCGGGGCTAGTTTAGCACGCTCGTAGCGCGAGCTAGCGAAATGTCTAGGCATAGCATCCTTAGGGTTTATTTTGTATGTACTCTACAGTTCAGACTGGACTGGAAAAGTGTTGCCTCACAGTCTCCTGCGAAGCGGATAAACCCGCATAACTGTAATGTCGGAGAAGTTGCCGCAGATGCACGGCGTTCTTTATAAGCATGATGTCCTTAATAAACATTTACCATGATTGTACAGACGTGGACAAATTATTAGCAAAATTGAAGATTTTTATTATATATTTTTACAAAATATGATTCTTCAATTTAGACTACAGTTGACATTTTTGTGTATTTCCAAATTATTAGCAAAATTGAAGATTTATATTGTATATTTTTCAAAATTTAACTCCTCAATTTGGACTACATTTGATATTTTTGGATATTTACAAATTATTAGCAAAACTGAAGGTTTTTATTGTATATTTTTACAAAATTCGATTCTTCAATTTGGACTACAGTTGACATTTTGGATATTTCTAAATTATTAGCAAAACTGAAGATTTTTGTTTTATATTTTTACAAAATTTGACTCTTCAATGCAGTAGACATTTTTGCTAATTTACAAATTGTTAGCAAAATTGAAGATTTTTATTATATATTTTTACAAAACTTGACTCTTCAATTTAAACTACAGTTGACGTTTTTGCATATTTCTGTCTACTGTAATGATGGAAATATGCAAAATTGTCAACTGTAGTCTAAATTGAAAAGTCAAATTTTGTAAACAATAACATCATAAAAATAGTCAATTTTGTTAATAATTTGTCCACGTCTGTATTTTCAATTAGTGCATATAAATTCCTTGATATGATGTAATGGTGTACGTACGCTGCTTCGATGTGTTATAGATGCCGCTGTCTTGGATTCGGTTCTTGACGAGGACATTGATGTTTTACCGTTATCAGTTTGATTTAATTCGTTTGTTTTAGATTAGTGAATTATTCCCTGTGTTACGTCATGGCATTCCTTCCATGTTCATTTTCAATTATCATAACGTCCTTTTCTTTCAACCCATTCTGTCGTTGGTGATGATATAGGACATACTTAAACCTTTTGCCTTTCCCTTATTAAGACACGATGAGACTCTATCGTTGACTAATAGTAGGGCCTACTTCTTGTTTCTGCCTTTCTGCCAGTTAATATCTTCATCACCCCTTGTAAACAGTGCTTTCGGTCGCCCTGTATGAAACTAAAGAGGGCAAACCAGAAACAGCCACTGTATTTACAAAATATGTCTACTTCGAGACTTTCTATATTGCAGATTTATGAAATAATCGCTGCTCTGTCACGTAGTACAAAATTTCAATGGTCACCGCTAGGAGCACTGATTTATAGCACTGTTGCCATTACTTATCGAATGCCCTAGTATATTGCATCCTAAGTGTTTAAAAATGGGTACTAGTTGTAAAATTGTATAATTTATTATTATTATTATTATTATTATTATTATTATTATTATTATTATTCTGCCTTTCCAAGGATTGGGGTTTATCCCGTTCCGCGCCAAAGACATTATTCTTGAAACTGGTCTTTCCATCTCGTTTTCGGCCGTCCTATATCCCGTCTTCCATTCGGTTTATAAAAGAAAGCTTGCTGCGGTAGTCTGTCAGGGGACATTCGGTTGACATGCTCTTGCCAGTTCTTTTGGTACTGAATTGCCTCTTGCACTATGCTACTTCTTACACCCAGTGCCGCTCTTATGTCTGCACTTCTCACTCTGTCTCTTAGAGATACTCCTAATAGCCGTCTCATGAATCTCATTTCTGAGCTTTCAGTTTTATTTTTGTCTTTTTTCCTCATTATCCAGGTTTCACTACTATAAAGTAACATCGGTTTCGATACTATGTTATGCAATCTGAGTTTGACCTCCTTCCTCATTGAATTTCCTAAGTATCTGTTAATACATCCATTTATTGAATTATATTTTATTACATTGTTGTCAAGATCTTGGTTCAAATTATATATTATTATTATTATTATTATTATTATTATTATTATTATTATTATTATTATTATTATTTTCTCTAGTAGAGTTTGTGATCCTTTGAGACCTTATAAGAATGATAATGAATACCAATATATATAATATATTTAGTGAGTTATACTTTTATATGTTGTGTTTAAATTGATTTCCGCGTCCAAGAAAATATGGTAGAGATGATGTTGTTAGTTATTATAACAATGTCATATTATTTCATTGCGACATTGTTGCGAAAATTTTCTATTTTATTCAGCAACAAAAAACGAATTTTTTTTTAATAATACGCGAAATTTTAAGAAAATCATTACCATGAAAACACGGTTTTGGCTACGACAATAGGTGCAGAACCTAAATTAATAGTAAGGTACAGCTGACAGCGGAATAGTCCCTAGTATGTTTGATCGGCAATGAGAAGTGTGTAATTTACCTATCTGTTCATCTACAAAGACTGTTCAGAGACGATGACATGATCATTCGACAGTAATGGAACGATCGTGGAATTAAAGAGAGAGGATTGTATTTTTTTTAACCTTTTTCCTATTTGGTGTAAAATATTAATTTTGTTGTATGTAGAGAGCTCATAGCTGTAGCAATTCAACCAAAAATAAATATTTTGAAAAAAAAAAAATTATTTGGGGGCCCAGATTTGAAAAAAATATATACCCAATGCAGGATTTTACTAAAACAGATATATCTACAGTATTTTTAAAGGTATATTCATCCAGTTTCTTGCAATGTACTTGCCTCTACAAACTGTCTGTAACAGAATTTTGATATTAGTCCCTACGTTTATAAAATAAACAATTAAAATTTAATAACACTTTCCTGACGTAGTTTTAAAATTAAATCAATTAACAAAATTCTGTTACAGAGAAAAGTTTCCTAATAGTCTAAAGAATGTGTGTTATAAATTTCATGCATGTATCTTTAATAGTTCAGAAATTATATCCATTTTTGTCTGGCAATGTAGCAAAAAAATGAAGTTACCGTAAATCGATGAAAGGGGGCGAGTGATTTAAAAATCCATAACGCAGTAAGTTTAAAAATGGCGTCTCAGCATCTGATAAGGGCACAAATACCCGCAAAATATTATGCTATGCATTCCACACACATCACAGTGTATTTTAAAGAATTTTGTTTTAATTTATACATTTTTCACCAAAAAATACCATCCTCTCCCCTTAAAATTGATCAGAGGAAAAAAAAACCTCACATTCACCTTGTCACAGTATCTAGTGCAAGATGAATGTTTTCAGTAGGCCTCTCTGTCCCCTTTCTAGTGCCTCATTGCCTTGATCTGTTTGTGCAAACCACGCGTTCGTATCACGTTTGTGTTGCTATAGGAGGAAACATTTGATGTACGTTGCGAAATTAACACCTCATTGTATAAGAAACAGCGTTATGTCTTGCAGCAACAGAGGTGTGCAAATAACTCTATTAATAACGTAGCTATCTTAATTTTATTTTTCAATTAAACATCTGCAGCGTTAAAGAATCTTGTGTGTTATATTTAATTTTATAGTCTTTCATCGTAACAGAAGGCAGAATAATTTTATGAAACAAAACCACGAGAAATTCTGCTGCCAGAGAAGATTACCATAGCAACGAAATTTTATCCTACGCCATATGGCGATGCGGAAAAAATGTTGAAACGTTTTTACTGTTACAGCTACGAATAATTGATTGATATGCCTAGTAAAAGAAGTAGTGATAATAAAATTTGTATGGAAACACATGGCACTATTATTCCAGTCTGGCATAAAAATTTCCCGATCTCTCTTATGAAACGATCCAATTCAGTGAGTATGCTGTCTTTGTATTTCGGAATTTACATCTGATGTTATCTCTATCACTAGAAATGTATTATTATTATTATTATTATTATTATTATTATGATTATTATTATTATTATTATTATTACTATTGCAGTGATATAACTTACCAGAACGTATTTCTAGTATCATGTTAATGGTTTTCATCTGTAAATTTCGAAGCATTTTAATTGTATTAGAGTAAATAAAAATTGTGACAGATAATATTACAAAGATATTCGCGATCGAATGTATTCAACGAAAATTAAAACTTTCCATGTTATTTGTTGGTTGTTTAGTCATCCCAAGACAGGAACATAATAAATGACACAATAAGGCGTCACTCGTGAGGCAACTAAGCCAGGAGATAAGGGTTAGGTTGCCCAATTCCTTTCCCCTTTCATTGTATAGGCCTACATCGCTGGCTAACAACATATTTCACTAATCAGACTTCAGATGTAGGCCTATACATACAATTGCACGGAGTTATGCAATAAAAGACCAAGCGCCAAAAACCTGTTCCTTTTATAAAGCATTTTATGCAAGAAGTATTATAACATTCATAAAAGGTAAAGGTATCCCCGTAACATGCCATGAAGGCACTTGAGGGGCATGGAGGTAGAGCCCCATGCTTTCCATGACCTCGGCACTAGAATGAGGTGGTGTGGTCGGCACCACGCTCTGACCGCCTTTTACCCCCGGGAAAGACCCGGTACTCAATTTTATAGGAGGCTGAGTGAACCTCGGGGCCGTTCTGAAAGTTTGGCAACGAGAAAAAATCCTGTCACACCTGGGATCGAACCCCGGACCTTCCAGTCTGTAGCCAGCTGCTCTACCAACTGAGCTACCCGATTCATAGTATTACAAAAAATAGCGCAAATAATACCAAAAAAGGCTGAACCTGATAAGGAAGAGGAAAAGGCTGAGAAGAAACTGTATACTGAGGTATGCATTGGAAGGAATGGTGAATGGGAGAAGAGTTCGGGGTAGAAGAAGATATCAGATGATAGACGACATTAAGGCTGTTCAGAGACGACATGATCATTCGACAATAATGTAATGATCGTAGAATTAAAATTGATCAGAGGAAAAAATACAAGAAGTATTATAACATTCATAGTATTACAAAACATAGCACAAATAATACCAAAAGAGACTCAAACTGATCAGGAAGAGGAAAAGGAATTGGTTGGGTCACTGGCTGAGAAGAAACTGCCTATTGATGGATGCATTGGAAGGAGTGGTGAATAGGAGAAGAGTTCGGGGGTAGAAGAAGATATCAGATGATAGACGACATTAAGACCTACAAAGGTTGTTCAGAGACGATGAAATGATCATTCCACAATAATGGAACGATCGTGGAATTAAAATTGATCAGAGGAAAAAATACCTCACATTCACCTTGTAACACTATCCAGTGCAAGATAAATGTTTTCAGTAGGCCTATTACAAAAAAATAGCACAAATAATACCAAAAAAGGCTGGCACTGATCAGGAAGAGGAAAAGAAATTGGTTGGGTCACTGGCTGAGAAGAAACTGCGTACTGATGGATGTACTGGAAGGAATGGTGAACGGGAGAAGAGTTGGGGGTAGAAAACATCAGATGATAGACGACATTAAGATATATGGATCATATCAGGAAACAAAGAGGAAGACAAAAAATAAGGAGGATTGAGAAAGCTGGGTTTGCAGTGAAAGACCTGCCCTTAGGCAGAACACTAAATGAATGAATGACTGAAAAATTATGGTTTAGTGATGTATCTGATTTTGCAACTAAGCGCCTCATGTAGTGTACGATCTCCCAATTTAAAGTCCACACCTGTGGAGTAACTGTCAGCGCGTCTGGCCGCGAAAACCAGGTAGCCAGGGTTCGATTCCCTGTCGGGGCAAGTTAACTGGTTGAGGTTTTTTCGGGGGTTTTCCCTCAACCCAGTATGAGCAAATGCTGGGTAACTTTCGGTGCTGGACCCCGGACTCATTTCACCGGCATTATCACCTTCATCTCATTCAGGCGCTAAATACCCTAAGCTGTTGATAAAGCGTTTTAAAATAACCTACTAAAATAAAAAATCCAATCAAAAGTACGATATTTGGAACCAATTGTACGATCCAGTCAAACCTCAGGGTTGGCAACACTGTGTTAATTGCTTTGTGCGTATTACAGTGAAACCTGTTCAAATCGGAACCTGAATAATCCGGAATCCTGTCTATTTCGGAACAGTTTATTGGTCCTGGCGAAATTTGTATGTATTATGTGTAATTTTTCCTGAATAAAACGGAAACTGTCCAACGTGGAAACGGAAACTGTCTGCTACTGTTCAAAACGGAAACAATATTTTGGACACACTATATTTTGTAACTATATTTTGAAACAGCGTGTAATTTCAAGGAATATACGAAATATGTAGGTCACTAAGATAAAAACAAGTTTTCTTTGCAAAATTTTAGAGGGTACGAGGGTGTGTTGGCCTGTCGGTCATAAATTGTATTACCCTGTTGACTAGGCAGACGAGTCCCTTCAAAGATTTTCAATGCTTCACACCCGTATACTGTCGCAGCTAAACAGAGTGCAAGTGTAGTGATTTCCAGGTAAAAAAAAGTTGCATAAAATGTGGCATTGGCATTAAGTGATGAAGTAAAAGTTATCGAGATAAAGGAAAATTAGAAACAAAGTCTATGTGAAATAATATTGAAGTACAGTGGAAAACTCAGGTGTGACACTTTGAAAATTAAATATCATAATGAGTAAGTAGCCTGCGGCCGATATTGGTGACAAAAAAGAAACCAGAAAGCAACTGTTTATGTGAAAATAAATGAACTGTTGTGGGAGTGAGTTCTTCATGACCTTTCAAAGAACAAGCCAATTTCTGGATCTGTTCTGCAAAGCAAGCTATTGAACTGGGGAAGAAATGAAATAAACCAGAATTCAAGGCTTCTAATAGATGGCTTCTAGTCCAATTAATTAATAATGTGCAGTGATATGCAGTACAGTATTAGAGTATAGTGTTAGATATTAAATAGAATGAGATTAGTAAACTTTAGTAATGTTTAATGACTAATGAGTGAGTTACATAATATTTATACAGAAAATGAGATTTTAATCAAGATGATTCACCAACGTAATGAGCGACAGAAAGCTGATTTAATGTGATGAGTGTTAAATGGAATATTTTGTACTTCTTGCAATTTGCGGCATGCCATTTTGTTTTTCATGTATATGAATGACAAAATATTCCATTTTAATGTCACACCTGAATAATACGGAAACCTGTCCACAACGGAAAAAAAATTAGGACCATGTCACTTCCGTCTTGAACAGGTTTCACTGTATATCTAATTTCTTCTATTTCCGTTTTGGTCAATCTATACCTCTGTACAGAATGTTGTTGATGTGTGTAGAATTTTGTGTTTCCAAGATTCAAAATGTAGATTATTTATACAACGAAACGTTCAGAATGACCGGCCACTATCGCTCATGTAATTCCGCCATCATCTTATTCTTCTCGAGAAATTTATAGACTTTCCCTCAGTCTCCATTACTAGAATTTTATGTCCTCTCGGTAATTACAAACATTTAATAAACAGAACTAGCGTTGGTTTATGTCCCCGTTTGAAATATAGCTTTCATAAATATGACGTCTACGAGCTTTTTAAAGCTTCCTGTTGTACAGTAAACCTTCCTTGTCTGTGGACCTCATCTTGACTACGTCACTGCTATTCTCATAATAACAACAGCAACATTAGCGATGCAGCCGTCACGGTAGTGGAATTCATCCGTATGCGTTGACCTTGTCATTTGAATGGAATTAAACATGATCAATGCACATGGCCCTCCTCCTTATCTGTTGTACCAGCTAGAGGACTTAAAACGTCTCTAAATCTGAAAGTCATCTCTTCCAGTTCGGTTTACCACTAGAATCACTAGATCGTGTACGTACGAAGAGAAAAATACATACCATTAACATACACAACAACAGTTCTTTTTTTTTACTTCATTATTTAAAGACGCTGTATCAAATACGAATATGTTAGAATAAAATCCACAAACGATTAGACAAAAAATACGGGAATTTTACTTGAAGCAAGTAAAGCGATAGGTTTGGAAGTATATCCAGAAAAGACAATTTATATGATTATGCAAATCTAGTCTTTCAGGTGAAGCTCCCTGTAAAGCAGATTTGAATAATTTCAAGGGACAAATTATTCCGGGGCCGGAACAATTTTTCCCTTGAAATTATTCAAATCTGCTTTACAGGGAGCTTCACCTGAAAGACTAGATTTGCATAATATATACGTTACTGTGTACGTTAACAGAAAACCACAATTCCAAGTCACACAGAGATTGTGTGCACTCGTTGTGGGTCTCTGGCGTCTCGTCAGCCCACGCGAGTTGCGTGGATATAAAGGGAAAAGTTGAGACGGTGTCGGGTGGAGTTCCCGGGTAGCTCAGTGGTAGAGCGCTGGTACGTTCAACCAGAGGTCCCGGGATCGATACCCGGCCCCAGAACAATTTTTCCCTTGAAATTATTTATATGATTGTTTCGTGGCGAGAATATTGTACGAAATGGAAATATAAAAATTGGAAATTTCTCCTTTGAAGAGGTGGAAAAATTCAAATACCTGGGAGCAACAGTAACAAATATAATTATGGTTGTGAAATTTGGACTCTCACTTTGAGAGAGGAACATAGGTTAAGGGTGTTTGAGAATAAGGTGCTTAGGAAAATATTTGGGTCTAAGAGGGATGAAGTTACAGAAGAATGGAGAAAGTTACACAACACAGAACTGCACGCATTGTATTCTTCACCTGACATAATTAGGAACATTAAATCCAGACGTTTGAGATGGGCATGGCATAGCACGTATGGGCTTCCAGACATGCATATAGAGTGTTAGTTGGGAGACCGGAGGGAAAAAGACCTTTGGGGAGGCCGAGACGTAGATTAAAATGGATTCGAGGGAGGTGGGATATGATGATAGAGACTGGATTAATCTTGCTCAGGATAGGGACCAATGGCGGGCTTATGTGAGGTCGGCAATGAACCTCCGGGTTCCTTAAAAGCCAGTATGTAACTAAGTATCAAATAAATATTTGTGGACCTAGAAAAGGCGTTTCACAGAGTGGATTGGAATAAACTGATGGGGATCCTAAAGAAAATTGGCGTGGATTGGAAAGAGAGGAGCCTGTACCGTAACCTTTATATGAAACAACGAGTCAAAGTCAGGATAGGAGAAGAAATGTCAGAAGGAAGTGAAATAGGGAGAGGAATACGACAGGCATGCCCTTTATTAGACGCCAACTTTAGCAATTGAGTTGTCCTGCGACAGTGAGGCAGGAAAGTAAAATTTCCTTGAATTATAATGGCAACTTAAGATGTAAGACTTGCATAAGATCATAATTTTATATGTAACTCTTCTACTGTCAATGTTCGTCACAAGATACTGTTTGACTACACCCCTACTGCACTCTTCATATCGTGGACTGTAGATATCTCACTGTATAGTGAAGATTACGTAAGAGTAGTTCCTAAAAGGCTAATTTGGCCGTCTCTTCAGTGTTGCCAACTAATACCATATATCACCAAAGAGGGTAAACTCACAATGCCATGTACTGTAGTGGCAAAAAAACCAGACCGACCCTTGTAGCTGATTTCAGAGCTTTGTTCACTCCAGAGGACGATAGACAAGTAACTAAGACTTTCGTGGTTCGAATCCTGCCTGGGAAGGAAACTTTTTTTGTACCTTATTCAGATTTATTCCCAATACTTTTCGATTGGAGCGACATTTTACTACTTAATTAACTTTTTATTCCCAGAACATGAATTTTACCAGCAATCAAATGGAGGAAAATGATTAGGTTTCACCTTTAGGGTATATGTGTAGTATTCGGAAGACCTCCATAAATCTCGTGGAACTTGTCTGCGATCGAACCTTCATCCACCATGCTGAGAAGCAGTCAATTGTCTGCGGTAAAGGTGAGTTAGCCCCTGTTGGCTCGGATGTTTGGAGCTTCCAGCGTCTGAGATGGTCGTAAAACGAACAGGCTTATGATGAAGTTTAACAGATGTGGCAAAAAAAACCGGACCGACCCTTGTAGCTGATTTCAGAGCCTTGTTCGCTCCAGAGGACGATAGACTAGTAACTAAGACTTTCGTGGTTCGAATCCTGCCTGGGAAGGAAACTTTTTTTGTTCCTTATTCAAATTTATTCCCAATACTTTTCGATTGTAGCGATATTTTACTACTTAATTAACTTTTTATTCCCAGAACATGAATTTTACCAGCAATCAAATGGAGGAAAATGATTAGGTTTCACCCTTAGGGTATATGTGTAGTATTCGGAAGACCTCCATAAATCTCGTGGAACTTGTCTGCGATCGAACCTTCATCCACCATGCTGAGAAGCAGTCAATTGTCTGCGGTAAAGGTGAGTTAGCCCCTGTTGGCTCGGATGTTTGGAGCTTCCAGTGTCTGAGATGGTCGTAAAACGAACAGGCTTATGATGAAGTTTAACAGATGTGGCAAAAAGACCGGACCGACCCTTGTAGCTGATTTCAGAGCCTTGTTCACTCCAGAGGACGATAGACTAGTAACTAAGACTTTCGTGGTTCGAATCCTGCCTGGGAAGGAAACTTTTTTTGTACCTTATTCAAATTTATTCCCAATACTTTTCGATTGTAGCGACATTTTACTACTTAATTAACTTTTTATTCCCAGAACATGAATTTTACCTGCAATCAAATGGAGGAAAATGATTAGGTTTCACCTTTAGGGTATATGTGTAGTATTCGGAAGACCTCCATAAATCTCGTGGAACTTGTCCGCGATCGAACCCTCATCCACCATGCTGAGAAGCAGTCAATTGTCTGAGGTAAAGGTGAGTTAGCCCCTGTTGGCTCGGATGTTTGGAGCTTCCAGCGTCTGAGATGGTCGTAAAACGAACAGGCTTATGATGAAGTTTAACAGATGTGGCAAAAAAAACCGGACCGACCCTTGTAGCTGATTTCAGAGCCTTGTTCACTCCAGAGGACGATAGACTAGTAACTAAGACTTTCGTGGTTCGAATCCTGCCTGGGAAGGAAACTTTTTTTGTTCCTTATTCAAATTTATTCCCAATACTTTTCGATTGTAGCGACATTTTACTATTTAATTAACTTTTTATTCCCAGAACATTAATTTTACCAGCAATCAAATGGAGGAAAATGATTAGGTTTCACCTTTAGGGTATATGTGTAGTATTCGGAAGACCTCCATAAATCTCGTGGAACTTGTCTGCGATCGAACCTTCATCCACCATGCTGAGAAGCAGTCAATTGTCTGAGGTAAAGGTGAGTTAGCCCCTGTTGGCTCGGATGTTTGGAGCTTCCAGTGTCTGAGATGGTCGTAAAACGAACAGGCTTATGATGAAGTTTAACAGATGTGGCAAAAAAAACCGGACCGACCCTTGTAGCTGATTTCAGAGCCTTGTTCACTCCAGAGGACGATAGACTAGTAACTAAGACTTTCGTGGTTCGAATCCTGCCTGGGAAGGAAACTTTTTTTGTTCCTTATTCAAATTTATTCCCAATACTTTTCGATTGTAGCGACATTTTACTACTTAATTAACTTTTTATTCCCAGAACATGAATTTTACCTGCAATCGAATGGAGGAAAATGATTAGGTTTCACCCTTAGGGTATATGTGTAGTATTCGGAAGACCTCCATAAATCTCGTGGAACTTGTCTGCGATCGAACCTTCATCCACCATGCTGAGAAGCAGTCAATTGTCTGCGGTAAAGGTGAGTTAACCCCTGTTGGCTCGGATGTTTGGAGCTTCCAGCGTCTGAGATGGTCGTAAAACGAACAGGCTTATGATGAAGTTTAACAGATGTGGCAAAAAAAAAACCGGACCGACCCTTGTAGCTGATTTCAGAGCCTTGTTCACTCCAGAGGACGATAGACTAGTAACTAAGACTTTCGTGGTTCGAATCTTGCCTGGGAAGGAAACTTTTTTTGTTCCTTATTCAAATTTATTCCCAATACTTTTCGATTGTAGCGACATTTTACTATTTAATTAACTTTTTATTCCCAGAACATGAATTTTACCAGCAATCAAATGGAGGAAAATGATTAGGTTTCACCCTTAGGGTATATGTGTAGTATTCGGAAGACCTCCATAAATCTCGTGGAACTTGTCTGCGATCGAACCTTCATCCACCATGCTGAGAAGCAGTCAATTGTCTGAGGTAAAGGTGAGTTAGCCCCGTGTTGGCTCAGATGTTTGGAGCTTCCAGTGTCTGAGATGGTCGTAAAACGAACAGGCTTATGATGAAGTTTAACAGATTTACGTCTACCTTGTTATGAGTGCCTCCTCACGTTTCTACCTCCCCCCATTTCTGCAATCCATCACCCAGGAGTAGTCACTGCTTGCCTCGCTTCAGTGCCTCATTACTCGAGCACTTGAGGACTTTAATAACACCTGGGTAACGCTCGCCGAAGAAAAATGCGTCGGGCGATGATTGTACTGTGACAAACTGAAATCTTGCTACGGCTTGTAATATACTAAGTGGCTTTGCTCTGAAAAGAAAACAATAGATGCAAGACATGTGACTTCTTTGAGGAGGAGGCTTTTATCGTATTGTTTTTATTAGTCGTTGGTCCTTTCAAACGGTAATACGTCTTTGACGAATGCGAAGGAGGCTTTTATCGTATTGTTTTTTTATTAGTCCTCAGTCCTTTCGAACGGTAATACGTCTTCTTTGACGAATGCGAAGGAGGCTTTTATCGTATTGTTTTTTATTAGTCCTCAGTCCTCAGTCCTTTCGAACGGTAATACGTCTTCTTTGACGAATGCGGAGGAGACTTTTATCGTATTGTTTTTTATTAGTCCTCAGTCCTTTCGAACGGTAATACGTCTTCTTTGACGAATGCGAAGGAGGCTTTTATCGTATTGTTTTTTATTAGTCCTCAGTCCTCAGTCCTTTCGAACGGTAATACGTCTTCTTTGACGAATGCGAAGGAGGCTTTTATCGTATTGTTTTTTATTAGTCCTCAGTCCTCAGTCCTTTCGAACGGTAATACGTCTTCTTTGACGAATGCGGAGGAGGCTTTTATCGTATTGTTTTTTATTAGTCCTCAGTCCTCAGTCCTTTCGAACGGTAATACGTCTTCTTTGACGAATGCGAAGGAGACTTTTATCGTATTGTTTTTATTAGTCCTCAGTCCTTTCGAACGGTAATACGTCTTCTTTGACGAATGCGAAGGAGGCTTTTATCGTATTATTTTTATTAGCCCTCAGTCCTCAGTCCTTTCGAACGGTAATAGGTCTTCTTTGACGAATGCGAAGGAGGCTTTTATCGTATTGTTTTTATTAGTCCTCAGTCCTCAGTCCTTTCGAACGGTAATACGTCTTCTTTGACGAATGCGAAGGAGGCTTTTATCGTATTGTTTTTATTAGTCCTCAGTCCTTTCGAACGGTAATCCGTCTTCTTTGACGAATGCGAAGGAGGCTTTTATCGTATTGTTTTTATTATTCCTCAGTCCTCAGTCCTTAGTCCTTTCGAACGGTAATACGTCTTCTTTGACGAATGCGAAGGAGACTTTTATCGTATTGTTTTTATTAGTCCTCAGTCCTTTCGAACGGTAATACGTCTTCTTTGACGAATGCGAAGGAGGCTTTTATCGTATTGTTTTTTATTAGTCCTCAGTCCTCAGTCCTTTCGAACGGTAATACGTCTTCTTTGACGAATGCGAAGGAGGCTTTTATCGTATTGTTTTTTATTAGTCCTCAGTCCTCAGTCCTTTCGAACGGTAATACGTCTTCTTTGACGAATGCGAAGGAGACTTTTATCGTATTGTTTTTATTAGTCCTCAGTCCTTTCGAACGGTAATACGTCTTCTTTGACGAATGCGAAGGAGGCTTTTATCGTATTATTTTTATTAGTCCTCAGTCCTCAGTCCTTTCGAACGGTAATAGGTCTTCTTTGACGAATGCGAAGGAGGCTTTTATCGTATTGTTTTTATTAGTCCTCAGTCCTCAGTCCTTTCGAACGGTAATACGTCTTCTTTGACGAATGCGAAGGAGGCTTTTATCGTATTGTTTTTATTAGTCCTAAGTCCTTTCGAACGGTAATCCGTCTTCTTTGACGAATGCGAAGGAGGCTTTTATCGTATTGTTTTTATTATTCCTCAGTCCTCAGTCCTTAGTCCTTTCGAACGGTAATACGTCTTCTTTGACGAATGCGAAGGAGACTTTTATCGTATTGTTTTTATTAGTCCTCAGTCCTTTCGAACGGTAATACGTCTTCTTTGACGAATGCGAAGGAGGCTTTTATCGTATTGTTTTTTATTAGTCCTCAGTCCTCAGTCCTTTCGAACGGTAATACGTCTTCTTTGACGAATGCGAAGGAGGCTTTTATCGTATTGTTTTTTATTAGTCCTCAGTCCTTTCGAACGGTAATACGTCTTCTTTGACGAATGCGAAGGAGGCTTTTATCGTATTGCTTTTTTATTAGTCCTCAGTTCTTTCGAACGGTAATACGTCTTCTTTGACGAATGCGAAGGAGGCTTTTATCGTATTGTTTTTTATTAGTCCTCAGTCCTTTCGAACGGTAAAACGTCTTCTTTGACGAATGCGAAGGAGTCTTTTATCGTATTTTTATTAGTCCTCGGTCCTCAGTCCTTTCGAACGGTAATACGTCTTCTTTGACGAATGCGGAGGAGGCTTTTATCGTATTGTTTTTTATTAGTCCTCAGTCCTCAGTCCTTTCGAACGGTAATACGTCTTCTTTGACGAATGCGGAGGAGACTTTTATCGTATTGTTTTTATTAGTCGTCGGTCCTTTCAAACGGTAATACGTCTTCTTTGACGAATGCGAAGGAGACTTTTATCGTATTGTTTTTATTAGTCGTCGGTCCTTTCAAACGGTAATACGTCTTCTTTGACGAATGCGGAGGAGGCTTTTATCGTATTGTTTTTATTAGTCGTCGGTCCTTTCAAACGGTAATACGTCTTCTTTGACGGATGCGAAGGAGGCTTTTATCGTATTGTTTTTATTAGTCGTCGGTCCTTTCAAACGGTAATACGTCTTCTTTGACGGATGCGAAGGAGGCTTTTATCGTATTGTTTTTATTAGTCGTCGGTCCTTTCAAACGGTAATACGTCTTCTTTGACGAATGCGAAGGAGGCTTTTATCGTATTGTTTTTATTAGTCGTCGGTCCTTTCAAACGGTAATACGTCTTCTTTGACGAATGCGGAGGAGGCTTTTATCGTATTGTTTTTATTAGTCTTCGGTCCTTTCAAACGGTAATACGTCTTCTTTGACGGATGCGAAGGAGGCTTTTATCGTATTGTTTTTATTAGTCGTCGGTCCTTTCAAACGGTAATACGTCTTCTTTGACGAATGCGAAGGAGGCTTTTATCGTATTGTTTTTATTAGTCGTCGGTCCTTTCAAACGGTAATACGTCTTCTTTGACGGATGCGAAGGAGGCTTTTATCGTATTGTTTTTATTAGTCCTCAGTCCTCAGTCCTTTCAAACGGTAATACGTCGTCTTTGACGAATGCGAAGGAGACTTTTATCGTATTGTTTTTTATTAGTCCTCAGTCCTTTCGAACGGTAATACGTCTTCTTTGACGAATGCGGAGGAGGCTTTTATCGTATTGTTTTTATTAGTCGTCGGTCCTTTCAAACGGTAATACGTCTTCTTTGACGAATGCGGAGGAGGCTTTTATCGTATTGTTTTTATTAGTCGTCGGTCCTTTCAAACGGTAATACGTCTTCTTTGACGGATGCGAAGGAGGCTTTTATCGTATTGTTTTTATTAGTCCTCAGTCCTCAGTCCTTTCAAACGGTAATACGTCGTCTTTGACGAATGCGAAGGAGACTTTTATCGTATTGTTTTTTATTAGTCCTCAGTCCTTTCGAACGGTAATACGTCTTCTTTGACGGATGCGAAGAAGGCTTTTATCGTATTGTTTTTATTAGTCCTCAGTCCTTTCGAACGGTAATACGTTGAAGACTGTGCTGTCCCTAAACCTTTCATAAGGTGGGTTGGAGTAATTTTGGTATAAAAAACAGCCTTTTTGAGTTTAGAGACCCATAGCATGTTACCATGACTATTTTTTTTTATTTTATTGGGTTATTTTACGACGCTGTATCAACATCTAGGTTATTTAGCGTCTGAATGAAATGAAGGTGTTAATGCCAGTGAAATGAGTCCGGAGTCCAGCACCGAAAGTTACCCAGCATTTGCTCGTATTGGGTTGAGGGAAAACCCCGGGAAAAACCTCAACCAGGTAACTTGCCCCGACCGGGATTCGAACCAGTGCCACCTGGTTTCGCGGTCAGACGCGCTGACCGTTACTCCACAGGTGTGGACACCATGACTATTACACTTTTACTACGTCATACTACTTTTGACCAACAAAACGGTGCGAAAGGATGTCTTTCAACCAATCATGGCTGTTTATCGCACAATTGTATTGCTATCCTAGCATTTGTTTAATTTTATCGCTTCTCTAGCATTTGTTAGTTTTTATCACTACCCTAGCATTTGTTTCTTTGTTTGCCAACATTTCGAACTGCAAATTCTTTACTATAAAACATGCTTTGCGATCGTCATTTGTCTACAGCATAGTCAACTGAAAATGGCGGCTCCGTTCAAATGTTTTGCTGAAACTAACATTAGTGAAATAGAATTTCAGTAAGTCAATTAATATTTTATTGTATTAGAGTACTTTTTTTCTTGTAATCTTTATATACTTTCTTCTAATCGTGTAATAGTCAATTAAATCCCACTCGAGTTTTGATTTTCTCTAGATAAACCAAAACCTCTAGTGAGATTACTATTGACTACTACACTTTTACTACGTAATTCTACTTTTGACCAATAAAACGGTACGAAAGGACGTCTTTCAACCAATCATGGCTGCTTATCGCACAATTTTATCGCGTCCCTAGCATTTGTTTAATTTTATCGCTTCCCTAGAATGTGTTTATTTTTATCACTACCCTAGCATTTGTTTCTTTGTTTACCAACATTTCAAACTGCACTGGTCTGGACGTCAAAAAACAGAAATTTACAAACCACTCCAGTCGATGCACAGCACTTTCAAATATGACTCGCATTGGCATTCAAGAGCAAGAATTAATAAAAATCACTGGTCATAGCTATTCATCTTCCCTGAAGCCCTATTTAGAAATAAATGAAGAGCACCATTCGGAAATCCTGAATAAGTTCAGGAATACACTATGTACATCAACGAGTTCCACTTCTTTTACGCACACGTCTAATATAACATCAACTGAACAATCAACCACTAAAACATTCAAATTTAAAAATTATACATTCAATAATTGTTCCTTTTAAAATTATTCATGTTTATTTTTTATTTCATCATCCTTAATTAAACCTTTTCTTGTTTATTTCATCATCCCTAATTAAAACTTTTCTAACACTTGTTTATATTATTTAGGTTATGTTATAGCTTCTGCTATATGATATTATGAATAGTCACGTATCAGAGATTGTTTAATACTAAGATTAATTGAATATTATCTGTCCAGTGACGTTGATTACTGGGATCCGGATAATTGAAGTGGAATGCAACTGTTTTAATAAAAATGAAACTGAATCAACAAAGCTTTCTTGACTAGTAACCGTCGACAGAGTTCAATAAAGATCCCATAGTTGGCACAACTGATAACAAGAGAACAGCTAATCATAACACACTACTGTCATCTAGCGTAATGTTGAGATGGTACAATAATACATTTGAAGACAGTTGTATTTTCGTAAGTCAATTAATATTTTACTGTATTGGAGTACTTCGTTACTTCTAATCTTTATATACTTTCTTCTAATCGTGTAAAAGTCAATTAAATCCGATTCGAGTTTTGATTTTCTCTAGATAAATCAAAACCTCTAGTGAGATTACTGTTGATAAAATTTTCCGGTCAGTTGTTTATATGTTAGCACTGTGACCTTCCAAAATGATTATATTGCATTTTCAAGTATTCTGGCCTCGTCTTGTCATAATAATAAGCCTAAATTTAATTATACTCAATTTACCCCCTTATGGAGAAATGTGGGTATAATGTGCATTATTGAATTAAAACATTCTTTAAATTCGTTATAAAATCAAATAATGCCAACCATAGGTTAGTATATCTATTCTAGAACAGAATATACAGGTTAGATAGGTATTAAAAGAATTTATTTAGACCTAACTAGATAAAAAAAAATCGGCCAATACTTAAATTCTTGGTAGGACTTGTTTTGAAAAACTTAAAATGTTATCCCATTAAAATCGGTGATAGAAAACCCTTCGGATATTTATTTGTATTTCGTCAATCAATTTGTGTACGTGGAATGATCTGGAACAGAAACTAAGATGTAAAATGCGTAATGTAGAAAACTGTTTCATACATGGAGTAATAAACTAACATTTATTGATTTTGACAATGTAAACATCAATTACTTCTTTCATTTTAAGTCGTGATAAGAAAAATATATGTTGCAGCAGATTCTATTTTTTTTTTTTTTTTTTTTTTTTGTGATTTTATACTGTAGTTTTTACATAGAATTTAACATTTGTTCAGACTTACTTTCATTCACTCTAATACTTAGAAAAATTTCAATGTTTTGCTTATTTTCAGTTTGTTTGTTGGAAAAACCCTATAACATCCTAACAAATTATATATATTATAAAACTACTAATAGCGAATAAACCTAACATTCGCAACTAATATCACTTGTTATTATACATTTTGACAATTAGAATAAAATAAATTAAACTAAACAGTTTTTATTGATTTTTCGAAAGTTCTGTTTTTGTCACTTGTGGGGTTTTAAAAATAAACGATTCTAGTGATAAAGACCTTTTTATGGCATAACAGTTTAAATATAATCATTTTCCAAATTTTATGTGATAAATGACTAATCATCAAAAAGTTTGGAAGTATGGCTAAATAGTCTTTTTGTATGTCATAACGTTAATAAACTTTTTTTTTTTTCAATCTTCGCTTCCACTGGCATTACTATCTTTGTTGCATTACTATCTTTGTTGGTCGTAGGCCATGTGTACAGTTCTTTGCATAAATCTTTCACTTCATCCAGTATGCATTGTAAAATCTTCTTGAGTTCTTCATTTTTTTTAACATTAATTGGTAGCCTCGAGTTATAGGGGAGAGTTGGGTAATATCGGACATCGGGTAATATCGAACAATGAGTTTCTTTCATCTACAACCAGATGGTAGTGCCTGATTGACATGGTTACGTTTCTGTGATGTCGCATACAGTTACGTAACCACGTCATTCAGGTACTACCATCTATGGTAGATGAAAGAAACTCACTGTCCGATGTCCGATACTACCCAACTCTCCCCTAAGCTTGGTTTGTTGTAGATGAAAGAAACTCACTGTTCGATATTACCCGATGTCCGATACTACCCAACTTTCCCCTAAGCTTGGTTTGTTAGCAGTTCAAACCGTAAATTTTCATCACAGACTGAACAAAGAAAGACTAAAAATAAAAGTTCTTGGAGATTTTTTTACGTATTTTACATTTATTACGTTAATTACACAACATTTACGCGTATTTTACTGTAATGTAAATAACCTTTTTTACGCGTAAAGTTCCAACCCTGACCACCACTAACAAAATCACTATTACTGTATTTCGTAGTTTAGACAAGGTGTTCCTAATCGAGTGTATTGGTGGTATTTTTCCGATATGTTATAATTACAAGTTCAGGAATTGTAAAGTATCTATAATTGTGTGAATGATGATCCAAATTCTTCCGAAAAAAAACTCACGAGGATAATACCATTTTAGAGTGGACTAAAAAATCCCATTACAGTTTCCAGTATCACAAATTAGTGACCTTTCAAACGAGTTCCTAGTTTCGTCATAATGAAATAGGAAAGGTCAAATGTCAGAGTGGTCTAGCCTTCATCCTAGCTTGGTTGCATAGGTTGAATTGGATTTACGCCATGCCTGCTGCCGAGTTTTAGGGTTGAAAAAGATTTCTATCGGTTTAATCCTGTTTCGCTGTCATCTCTGCGCATTGGCAGAATATAAAGCCAACCCGTGTGTGCATGTGTTTGAGTATAAATTCAATTTCTTCTGTCAATATGTGACGTCTTGCTTCTATTTAAAATAGTGACATAAAATTTCATTTCCTGACGCAACTAAACCCTTGTGTAACACTATACCTGATACAATTTTTAACTGACGACTTACTTGTACAGCAGTCTACATAAGTTGACTGGTAGACATGCAGGAAATTACAGTGTTTTGTGCTTCCTGCTCAGTAAACATGCGCCGATTTAGCCAACTTTTCATTTCCTATGCAAAAGTTTTCACTTGCTATATTATGTTTCGCGTGTTGTGTGTTATTTTATACAGGGTGAACCGTAAGTAATGCTAGTAATTTCAGAGGGTTACTCTTTGAGATATTTCAAACAAAAAAAAATTAAACAATTTTGCTCGTTTTTCTTTCTTTTCCAGATAAAAATAGTTTTATATGAAACATTTCATAGCGTTTTGGGAAAACCAATTGATTTTATTCCTAATATGCTCAGTCAGTTTAAGATAGCAGGGTATTAAGCTAATAAATGATTGAAAGACTTTTAGTTTCGTCCTTTAAGGGAACTGGGTTTATTTAATGTTTATTGGACTTAATAACTAGAGAGCGAAATTTTAGGCCCTAAAAAGTGGCATTTTAGGCGCTTAAAATTAAGAGCCTCCTTTATTTAAACTCTATAAAATAAAAAAGTGGGTTTTCACTGTTAAAGAACGTCACTGTTATAAGATTCAATATTTACAGTATTTAATGCAAAAGTCTAGGATTAAAAGAAATTTCCACACATTTCACATTTTACAAGGGTACACATGCATATACAAAATGAAGACATTGTTTTTAAGTTCCTGTTTTTCATTCACCAATCACATTTCCGTAGTTTGCTTCACGGTAGATGATCTGCCACTAGCCTTTACAGAGAGGCGAATGGAAGCAGGTGGGGAAAACCGGAATGCGAAGTAGGCAAATGGAGACAGTATCTGTGCGAAAATGATGCAATATTGAAAACTCTTTCGTCACTGGAAAACGCGAACATATTTTTGGAATGGACTGTTTACTATGACCGTAAGGATACTATGACTGTATATGCGGTCTTGGATCTGTGTGGAGGACGGTTGAACTTCATTAGTAGAAGGGGTGGGAGTGTCCACACCTGTGGAGTAACGGTCAGCGCGTCTGGCCGCGAAACCAGGTGGCCCGGGTTCGAATCTCGGTCGGGGCAAGTTACCTGGTTTCCCTCAACCCAATACGAGCAAATGCTGGGTAACTTTCGGTGCTGGACCCCGGACTCATTTCACCGGCATTATAACCTTCATTTCATTCAGACGCTAAATAACCTAGATGTTGATACAGCGTCGTAAATACCCAATAAAATAAAAAATAAAAAAGGGTGGGAGTGAAGTACATTTAAAAACTCAGGTACAATAAGAATTGAAGTAAAAATAAAATGATGTGCCTGTTTAAATTTCGACTTCATTATTTGGCTAAATGGATAGAGTGAGAGCTTCCCAACCGATCAGTCCATGGTTCGATTCCCAGAGTGAACGCAGATTTATCTCAATTTCACGGACTGTTTTGTGACGTTTCTTCGGCTGCCCTTCATCGTGCCGACCACACGGTCAAGGAGGCCCGCCATGTTAGAACGTCTAGTACAGGTTCAGTTAATGGGAAATACATCCAAGCTGGTACAACATTGCCTCAAATATAATGTGACATGGTATGACCACAGTCTAGTAGGTCTATTTTATAATTTTATAATTGGCTTTTAATTAATCCTTTCTACTCTGTAGATGAGTTTCTTCACATAAATTCACACGAAATTGTTTTTTAATAAATAAAGTTATTTAGATTAGTTACAATTATTTTTCTGTTGCTGAGTTTTTCAACACAAATTTGTATAAAATTGTATTTTAATAAGTAAGTTTAATTGCAATTTAGTTAGTTTTCCTCAATTTAAAAATTTCAAATTATTTCATGTTTTCATTGTATTACTTAAATATTACTGTTTCTATTATTAGTGTTTTTTAAAATGTATTTATATGTTTTTTCAATGTATTGTGACGAAGCCTAAAACTGTATATCTAATGGCCAAATAAATTGAATTGAATATATACAGTCACGAAGCTCAATATGTAGTAAATATGCATCCATAGATAGTTGCTAACCACTAGGATCGCTACTATCGCCTCATTACAGACAATGCGAAATAGTACGTGCACAGTTTATTGTTCCTAGTACCCTCAAAACTCAAGCTTCGCGACTGTATATACTAGACTGTGGTATGACTATAATTTACGATGTTATATGATACGATGTGATAAAGTATAAAGTGTGGAGACGCATGAAATATTGCTAGCATACTTAATATTACAGCAGAGTTTTATTTATTTTCTTTGAAATCAAGCCCAGACAGGTTTCATGTAACAGTGGACGAAGTCTGCTATGAATGTTTCAGTGTTTCATAAGTTAAAAGTCTCCTAGATTCACAGCTTCTGTTAATGAGTGTGCGCACATGCTAATTCTCTGCTCCTCTCTTTTGTTTCAGGTGAGTGTCTCTTCGATCGTTCTCTTGTGAGGGGTGTCGCTATAGCAACAACATTTATGCTCCGCCATCACGGTAACATACGAGAGATTACTGCCTATATTTAGTTTACTTTTACCTCCATTTTCTGTGCCTCGTTGTAGTTTTTCTCTTATTGTGTAGTTTTAAAGACTTACTTTAGACATTAAATATTACTGTCGTATTGGAATTATCTAGCTTTTAGCCTTGTTCTTTTAGCAGTATTCCTCAAGTTTTTTGCTCAGCGGACAAGGATTTTTGCTCTATGTTGCAGAAGCTAGTACAAAACAAATGAACGGGGATTTCGTAGTCCATAATTCCAGCTACTATTTTTTTAATGTTGTTAATTTTTTATGTAATAGATCTTATCACGGCCGACTTGATGTGCTCGCTTCGCTTCTCCTTTACCGGCCTTGACAAATCATTTTGATCCCTGTGTTAAAGCTGTAATCGAGAAAATATGAAATTCCCGCCAGATGGAACTGACTCCCAAGGTCGTTTGTAGTTTACATTTCAGGGAAGAAGATTATTCTAATAATGGGAAATTTAGACTATTAAAACCAAATGCTGTGCCAACAATATTTCCTCATTATCCTAGGTATACATTCATTCATTTATTTTATTCCATAGATCTTACATGAGCAATGAAGCTTTAAGATGTGGAACATGTCAACATTTTACAATATTACAATTACAATTTTTACAAATTTTTATAGTTCTACAATTTAGTAATTTTCTACAATTTTTACAGTTTTGTACAATTTTTTTACATTTTTTTTTTTTTTTTTTTTTTTTTTTTTTTTTTTTTTTTTTTTTTTTTTTTTTGGCGAGATGTAGTGAGATGAGATGAGGTCCGAGGATTCGCCAAAATATTACCCGGCATTTGCCTTTTCGGTGGGGGAAACCTCGGAAAAACCCAACCAGGTAATCAAATCAAAGGGGGTAATCAAATCAAAGGGGTATAAGTGACAGATATCAGAAGACCATGACGAACAGTTACTAAAACTGATCTCCCTCCACCCAAGAAACGCAAATCTTTTAGTAATATTGGTTTTTCACTATTTGAACAAGATGTTCCGAGTGGCTCAGCATAAGTTAATGATATTCCCTTCTTGCCAGTTGAAAATGACCATAAAGCGACGCAAGCAGACGTTGTCAACTTTGTGGAGCTAAAAAGAAATATTAACATATTGCATGTCAAAATTACACAACTTAATCAGGTGTTACAAGAGAAGCAAGATGAGATAACGAAAACAACCGAAAAACTCCAACTAATTAAAAGAGATCCGTCACATAAAGAACAAGAAAATGTATGGAAAGAGGCCGATGAAGGCAGTATTCATGCAAAATTGATTCTAGATCATCTGCTTAATCATCGAAAGAGAATACCAAACAAGAATATATTAGAAAATTTGTGTTCAGAAATTGAGCCGTTACTGTGTAGATGCCCTCTCTTGCAATGTCAATTTGTGATGAAGACGGCTAAAACGGACTTGCTAATATTATTACTGTGAAATTTGTTAGGCCGCTTCTAGATAACATTGCAGCAGCTTTAACTGAAAAGCTTGTTCCTTCGAAGAATGCGGCTTATAATCCACTGAGTCGCGCAATCTTGAAACTATGATTCTTGAATCTGCAATATCAAGTGGAATGTATCAGTGCAGTGAGTGAAATTATTAAACTCAGTACAAGTTATGGTAAATAATTACCCAAGTGATTACTTTGAAACATCACAGTTTAGCCTAGGGGTGCTACTCAGCGAATGAACTACAAAATTACGCTTCTGTCATCATGTTACTTAAACTGAACAGGTTACTATGTGCTTTTAAACTCACGCTTTTACCATAATTAACAGAACTAAACACAATAATACTTATTATTTTCTTATTTATTATTCATAAGTGTTATTATTAATCTTTAATCATTTATTTTAATTCATATTGAGTATTTCCTCTGTGGACACCAGAGCTTGGCAGACAGCGCCTCGTGGTGGAATTGAGAAATTATCCAATTTAAAGAAAATATTACTATTGTCAAGGCCGTATACAAAAAAAGCGAAGGGATCATCAAGTCGGCCGTGATCTTATAGCCCTACGTATCGTATTTTTTTTTTTTTTTTTTCAATATTTACAACTAATTATGGATAAGACGCAATTGAGGGGTTTGCCGGAAAAAGGGCGTATACGTCAATATGGTGAATTGGGATACAGGTAATCTAAGATTTCAAAACGCACCTGAATAAAATGTTATACAGATAGTGAACAAAATTATACATTAAATTAAAAATCTTAGCGAGTATAAATGTTTTGTAGCATTTAGGTAATTTATATTATTAAATTTCCTTATATTTGTACCATATAAAACTTCGGTCTATACGCCCTTTATCCATATAATGATTTGCTTAGGGGATTTAATGTAGATTTCAGATTTAAATTTCACACGGAATTGAAACAAAGATACATTTTATGACATTTATTATCCACTTCTAAAGTAATTTACTTTATTTCAGATATACTGAGTAGACATTAAGTACGCAAAGCAAAATCTCTGAATATAGGCTAACAGAAAAAGAAAATCTCCATTTTGTGTGAACATAAATAAATGAAACTTATTCTTTGTATAATCCTGATAACAATAAGCCCAAAAATCTTAATATTGTAACAAATCTCTTTATAGAACATAAAATATTTCCATCTGAATCTGTGAGTTTCATAAGTTTGTTTACTTTTAAAGCAAGGACAATAATGAACATAAAAAGCAGTCAAAGGAAACAACTGGACTGACTAAATTGAACTATATATATTTGCTTAGTCTCTACCAAGAGAAAACACACACGGTACAGTATGCGGTAACGCGCAGCACTAGGTCTGCTTGTAGACTGACTGACTAAATCGCGCATGCACGCACGCACGCAGCCCTGTCCTGCAGATATGTACAGTACAATCAAAACAAAATTTCGCTACTATAATTCTGTGGTGTTTGGGTAAAGGGAGATAAGTCATAAAAATGAGTTCGGAGATAAATGAAAATTAAACTTGGAACCATTATTACAAATAATTTTCTACACAAATAAAACACATCAACTGCTAGTATTCTTTGATTTTTGCACACCCACTTGTATAATTTAACTTGTGTGTTCATCTGGGGAACAAAATTCCACCTGGACAAAAAAATGACTTATACCCCTTTACCCGAACACCACAGAATTATTCACTACATTTTAAACCGTTTTCCCGAAGAAGGGCGTAGAGGTCTAACCGCCTTTCTTCCAGCAAACCCCTCATTTTTTTTTGCATGATTATTACATTGATTTTAACTAACAAGGAGAAGACACGCTCTGTATATCACCGAATAGAATAAGATTGTGTGAGATGAAAGTACAGGGACATCATTTTATTTTTACTTGCATTTTTATTGTACCTGCATTTCTGAATGTACTTCACTCACACCCCTTCACTAATGTCCTTGCTCCCGTCAGACACACAAACTTACGGCCGCTGTTGCATTCGAAGTCTTCAAGCAGTGAAGTAAACACTGCAGTGTATAGTGTGTTTCAGAAATATGGTTGCGTTTTCTATAGAAGAAAGAACCCATATTAATAATATCGTACTAAAAAATTATATTCAAGAAACGATAAATTCAATTTCATAGAATATGCTTCAAAATGTTTTTAATAATATGCGTACTGAATTGAAGCCTGCATTGTAATGAACGGCAATCATTTTCAGCAACTTGTTTAAAAATTCAGATTAGCTTTTTTGAATTGAGGTGGCTAGAAGCAAAGGAATGCTAGTGACATTTGTAATAACATGAGTTAAGTGCATCCAGTGTAAGAAAAAGTATCTAAAATTTTAGTGGCAAAGGGATATTTTAATCGCATCACACATTAAATTTTAAATAAAAATTTCACCGATTTTACGAAAGCTTAAATATTTAAACCCCATTTTCTCAAAAGTAACTTAAGTGCACTTACAGGCCTTTACTTATGAGCCCCTCAATTTAAATGCACTCTCTGTATTGTATGTTAACACCAGTAATTAATATGCTAAATAAAGTAGACATTACATAACGAACATAGCCGCCTGAAAAGTTGAGTTTTTGAAAAAAAAAATGTTACTACTCTACTGTATTTTGATAAATTCCGTAAAAGTGATGATCAATCTGAAAATCGTAATATCGTATTTCCCTACAACATAAATGGATACACTACTTTTCTCTCCTCCTATACCCAGTAAAATGATTTGTTTACATATTGCACTAGTAACATCAAACTCCTGTAATGGAAGGGGGCAACAGTGTTTCCGAGTATAGCCAGGTTAATGTTAAAAATGTTGGTGAAAATAAAGTGATGTCCCTGTACAAGACGTACTGTTTAAAGTCATACCTGGTATGGGTGGCCAATGACCCCTCGTTTTGAAAATATTGGCTATTGTTTGTGGCATACTTCCGTTAGGTGCTTAATATGGAAGGGTTAGGCTGTGTAACAGCGTAGCCCATGGTTGGATGCTGAGTTATCGAGGCAACCTCAGTTCGAATCTTATCTGGTCCTATATTTTTTTTTCTTTTAATAATGATTAATATTGTGATCACAGTTATCTATTTACATACCTATATCATATTTCTCAATGTATTGAATGCTTCATCATGTTTTAAACAAATTACTAATTAACTAACATTGTAAACAATGAAATATTGCTCACGTAGGAAGATAAGTTGTGTCACTGGTGTCTGTTCTATTTCTGTAGCAGCTATTCCACATCATTTTGTCCCGATTCATTATGATAAATGTCATAAAAACACACAAAACATACATATTTCCTGCACCATGCACAGCAAATAAAAGAAGGTTGTCCACAGTCACACACATTTTTCCGCACTTCTGCTGCGAAACAGTCATCCTTCACATTCACAAACACTTCTCGTTCGTTTATCAATTTTGATGCATACCAGCATAATTCAATATGGCTTTGAATATAGGAGCTGACAACTGAAAGTGAATTAAAATAATAATAATAATAATAATAATAATAATAATAATAATAATAATAATAATAATGATATCAAGCTTTAAAAAATGAGAAGGCATGAGGATTCGAACTCAGGTTGCGTGGATGACAACTCAGCATCCAACCATATGAGCTACGCCGTTACACAGCCTAATGCTTCCCTATTAGGTACCTAACGGAGGTATGTCACAAACAATAGCCAATATTTCCAAAACGAGGAGTCATTGGCCACCCATACCAGGTATGACTTTAAACAGAACGTCTTATACTTTCATGTCACAAAATCTGATTTAATTCGGTGATATACAGAGCGTGTCCTCTCCTTGTAAATGCAGTTTATAACATATTGACCCCTTTTATAATAGTGTAAGAACTTTAATATTAAATTTTTCCCTCTCTCTTTCTCGCTATTAGCATTGCATATACAAGAAAATAATATTCTGTTCTGAAAAATATCCGTTTTGATATTTGTTCTTTCCTGTCAAACCTGCTAGATGTTCTTCACTTGATTACCTCTGATCGCAGTGGCTGTAGTGTTGTGGTTGCTGTCACTATACGGATATGATGAGCTAAAGAAGTCTGTAGAAACAGTAGAAACATCTCGACATATAGCCCACAGTCAGTATTAGGATTACATAGCTTAACGGCCTATAAACTTTTAGTCCTAATTAGTGAATATTGTTTATATTACTTGCCACAGAATTCCTTTGCGTTGCGAGATTGATTCACTTACATGCCACACTCATTCAGTAACGCTGAGGGTTTTTATCATCCTTAAAAATCCATTTTTCTCGGCCAGGTCTGAAGCCACGGCCCTGTGCTCCAGTGAGAATCATATGACTACTACCGTGAAGTCTCATATCAGAATTTTACGAAACACTCGTCATTATTTCTATATTGATTATTTTATATAGAAAATAGTATAATTACATGCTATAAACATTTAGTTCCAATTACTTATAACATTTGGAGTGGCTGTTTTTTTTTTTGTTTTTTTTTTTTCGTACTATACAGGGTGAAAGTGGAAAAAATCCTGCAGATTGAAAGGGACGGTAGGGTACGCTTAAATGAATAGAAAAACGTTTTGTGATTAAATGCAAAGTTAATTAGAAAATTAAGTTGGAACTTTGAACGGAATGGCAACCTCGGCGCTAAAATGCACAGTTAATTAGAAAATTAAGTTGTAAATTTCAGCAGTCTGGCAACATCGCCGCTAAAATGCACAGTGAATTAGCAAAATTAAGTTGGAAGTTTCAGCAGTCTGGCAACATCGCAGCTAAAAATGCACAGTTACTATAATTAGAAAATTAAGTTGGAAGTTTCAGCAGTCTGGCAGCATCGCCGCTAAAATGCACAGTTAATAGAAAATGAAGTTGGAAGTTTCAGCAGTCTGGCAGCATCGCCTCTAAAATGCACAGTTAATTAGAAAATGAAGTTGGAAGTTTCAGCAGTCTGGCAGCATCGCCGCTAAAATGCACAGTTAATAGAAAATGAAGTTGGAAGTTTCAGCAGTCTGGCAGCATCGCCGCTAAAATGCACAGTTAATTAGAAAATGAAGTTGGAAGTTTCAGCAGTCTGGCAGCATCGCCGCTAAAATGCACAGTTAATAGAAAATGAAGTTGGAAGTTTCAGCAGTCTGGCAGCATCGCCGCTAAAATGCACAGTTAATTAGAAAATGAAGTTGGAAGTTTCAGCAGTCTGGCAGCATCGCCGCTAAAATGCACAGTTAATAGAAAATGAAGTTGGAAGTTTCAGCAGTCTGGCAGCATCGCCGCTAAAATGCACAGTTAATTAGAAAATGAAGTTGGAAGTTTCAGCAGTCTGGCAGCATCGCCGCTAAAATGCACAGTTAATTAGAAAATGAAGTTGGAAGTTTCAGCAGTCTGGCAGCATCGCCGCTAAAATGCACAGTTAATAGAAAATGAAGTTGGAAGTTTCAGCAGTCTGGCAACATCGCCGCTAAAATGCACAGTTAATAGAAAATGAAGTTGGAAGTTTCAGCAGTCTGGCAGCATCGCCGCTAAAATGCACAGTTAATTAGAAAATGAAGTTGGAAGTTTCAGCAGTCTGGCAGCATCGCCGCTAAAATGCACAGTTAATTAGAAAATGAAGTTGGAAGTTTCAGCAGTCTGGCAGCATCGCCGCTAAAATGCACAGTTAATAGAAAATGAAGTTGGAAGTTTCAGCAGTCTGGCAGCATCGCCGCTAAAATGCACAGTTAATTAGAAAATGAAGTTGGAAGTTTCAGCAGTCTGGCAAATCGTCGTTAGCATACTCCTCTTTTTTCTCGTAAGATGCAAGAGGTCAACGAACTCAAATCTGTCTACCAAGGTGAACTACTCCCCACCTCCCTCTGGATACATCGTTCAGTGGGTTCAAATTAGTGGTTTTTAAATTAAATTTACACGAAAACCGTCCAAGCTATTGAAATAAGCTAAAAGGATAAATCTTTATTAGATCTTCTATCGATTTTGTCAAAAATCACAATTTTACTCTCAAGAGTTACGGAATAAGAGAATGTTAAACATTTGGGAAAAGACATTTTTTTCTGAGAAAACTATCAACTTCCCACCAATATGGTATTACATTACACTTTTTTTGCAATATCGTGTGTGTGTGTGGTTTTTTTTTTTTTTTTTTTTTGCAGCTATTGTTGCTAGGCCTTGAAAGTTAGATTTCCCATACAGAAACTTGTTGCTAGGGAAACCATTCTTCATAACATGAAACTATATTGAAATAGAGCCATTACAGTGCACTTATTGTTACTTAGTTACCATTACAGTGCAGTTTTGCAAAGGCTCTGGAATAATATTGCTCTAAATTTCCAGTGCAAAATATATTGTACTAGTGGCTTGTGCAGCAAATACTGCTGCAAACTAAGTTCGTTAGACGTTCAAATAATCATTTTTCAGATTTATTTTCAATGAAGAATACTTGTCTTTTTGATAGTTATTTTCTTCCATAATAATGAAACATACTCCCTCTGAGTGGATTTTTTAGGCCAAATACTTTTTCTTGAACCTATCCAACTTCGGTTTTTGAGTTTCAACGCGAAAACTCAAGTATCAATGTCAGGACGAGAGCAGTAGCTATTTCAGGTCATTGTGGATTGTAAGCAAAAGTTAAAAAAATGTCAGGTTTGCTAAGGTTTCGATCAATAGCATTTTCGTATAGCTGCTGCATGTAGAACTTGAAATGTAGAGCGTAAAATCATTTTATCCTACTAAGAGATCTTGCTGAAATGATCTGGAGACTACCAAATTTTCTAGGCCTCTTACTTTATCAGTAAATAATATATTTTTATCTTTCCGTAGGAACTGTAATTTTTGCGCTCTCTCGAGCCAATACTGAAGACAATGACACATATCAATATCTACACTACACCACCATTAAGTATATGAAAAAGACCCAACCCCACTGGGTTAATAAGTATTAAAATATTTGATTTTTAAAAACAATATAATTATCTTAAGTTTCGTAGTTATAAGCCACTCAGTAAATTATAGAAATGAAGATCTAAATTAAGATATTCTCTACATTTACGTACATAACCATAAAACGTTTCACTTTAATGTCATCAATATAGCATCAATATTATGTACAATTAATGAAAAATAGATGCATCATGATATTAACTATAATAATATTTAATTTCTAATGGTAATAATGTCATCAAACCACCTCAAGTTTCGTAGATTTGAATATCCAATACACAGCTGTACTCAGAAAATTATTATATACTGCAGAATCAGTTTTTGATAACAAATTGAATTGAGCTCTAAATACGTCGGCAATCCTGCAGGTCATGGCCTTCGTGTAATAGCCTATTGTTTATTGTAGTGTATGTTTTGTTCTGAAATTCAAACAAGTTGGCCGTGATTCAATAAAATTAGTTCTCAAAACTGACAACAGATGGATTTTGGAAAATAGGAAAATTATGTAAGAAAATTGACATTTCACTGAAAACTACTATTTTTCCGAACCACTTTGGATGCCAGGCATGAAAATGAGGGGTCACTCATTAAAATCCGTTCAGCCGTTTTCCCGTAATTTCCATTACCAGTTCAAATTATATATATATATATATATATATATATATATATATATATATACAGGATGTTTCACAAATACGGGGCATAATTTCAGGTATGTATTTCCCACATGTAGACAATCAAAATAGTTCATTACAACATGTGTCCGGAAATGCTTCATTTCCGAGTTATGGCCTTCACAACATTGAAATTCACCGGAACTTTTTTCTTTCCACAGGTCGTTGTTATTACAGAAGATGTTCAAAATGTCCACCTCCTGCTTGAATACAGACCTCACATCGATGTCTCATTGACAGAACCTAACTCGTGCAGGGTAATCTGCTGGTGACAGGGCCTGTACACGTTGCAAATGATAACGATACAATTCATACACTTTCAACAGTCTCCAGACAGTCGTATGAGGAACATTGACTTGTAACGCTACCCTTCGTGTGCTGATAGAAGGAGTCATGTTCGCAGCCTCCAGAATCTCCTCCTGTACTTCTGGAGTTGTAGATCTTGGTCGTCCCCTTCCCAAACCAGGAGAGTTAAATTTTCCATACTCGCACAGACGGTAATGGAGACGTACAAATGTCTTCCGATCTGGACATTGTCCTGTGGGTACCTCTCCTGGTACAAACGACGAGCCAGCGCAGCATTGCCGTCCGCCTTACCGTACATGAAGTGTATCTCTGCCAGCTCTTGATTTGAATACATGTCGCACAGTCTAACGCCTACACAACACAGAATGTAACTTTCGCCTCGGAATGAACTGTCAGAGTGCCCTCTTAATGTCTCCTTTGACGGCAACGACCTGCGGAAAGAAAAACGTTCCGGTGAATTTCAATGTTGTGAAGGCCATAACTCGGAAATGAAGCATTTCCGGACACATGTTGTAATGAACTATTTTGATTGTCTACATGTGGGAAATACATACCTGAAATTATACCCCGTATTTTTGAAACACCCTGTATATATATATATATATATATATATATATATATATATATATTTGCAGCTTTAAAACTGTGGTCGTGAAAAAAATGCTGTACAATACACGTTTGTAAAGTGCATTACAAAATCTCGGAAATGGAAAAATCTCGCTCTGCTCCTTTTTGAAACTTTTCCTAGGTTTTGTAAAAATCACTTCCCAACCTTGTATTGCAATATACTATTTTGTTACATATAACATGAGCTATTCGCTCTGAAAATCTTAAGGGTTATTTCACTTCCACTCTGTATAATATTTGTGAGCTGTGTTGATTGTTGAGTAAGCCAGCGGGAAGAGGAAACGGGCACTATGCTTTAGCCCAGTTAGAACATTCGTTATCATCGGGAATATTATCACTTTAGGAAAGAAAAGGACGCGGAATGTATAATTTGAGAAATTTTATTTAACATAACGCCTATGTCAGTTCTTGCTCAGTATGTTTGAGAAAATATTAAGTCTCCAATTGCTCCATTAAAAGGCCCCAAGTTAAAAATCACACTGTAGTTCAACTAATGTGTCAGGTTGAGAAAAAGTTGCAGTATAGTATAACCCTTAAATTGACAAAGTATCCTATAGGATACAACAGGTTAATAGATTATCTATCCCCCTCTCTCTCTCTCTCTCTATATATATATATATATATATATATATAATTTGAACTGGTAATGGAAATTACGGGAAAACGGCTGAACGGATTTTAATAAATGGCTCCTCACTTTGAAGCTTGGAACCCAAAGTTTTTCTGAAAAATAGTAGTTTTCAGTGAAATGTCAATTTTCCTACATAATTTTCCTATTTTTCAAAATCCATCTGTCGTCAGTTTTGAGAACTAGCTAATTGCATTCAGGAGAAGCGAAGCGAGCATCAAGTCGGCCGTGTTACATTTCAGAATAAAACAAAACACACACTAAAGTAAACAATATTACACGAAGGCCATGATCTGCAAGAATGCTGACATATTTAAAGCTCAAATTAAATTGGTTATTAAAAACTTAACTTGCTAAAAATAATTTACAGGTTCGATTCTGTGGTGTGTAATTTTCTGGGTACAGCTGTGTATTGGATATTAAAAACTACAAAACTTGAGGTGGTTTGATTACATTATTACTATTAGAAATGAAATATTATTGTAGTTAATGCCGTGATGTGGCTATTTTTCATTAATTATACATATTAATGCTATATTGATGATATGAAAGTGAAACGTTTATGGGTTATGTAAGTAGATGTAGAGAATAACTTAAATTAGATTTTGATTTCTATATTTTACTGAGTGGCGGCTATATAGTATATGTTACTGAAAGCTATAAAACTTATGTAAAAGGTAACATGCCATGAAGGCACTTGGGGGGCATGGAGGTAGAGCCCCATGCTTTCCATGACCTCGGCACTAGAATGAGGTGGTGTGGTCGGGACCACGCTCTGACCGCCTTTTACCCCCGGGAAAGACCCGGTACTCAATTTTATAGGAGGCTGAGTGAACCTCGGGAAAGTTTGGCAACGAGAAAAAATCCTGTCACCACCTGGGATCGAACCCCGGACCTTCCAGTCCGTAGTCAGCTGCTCTACCAACTGAGCTACCCGGCCGCCATAAAACTTATGTAAGATAATAATATTATTAAACATCAGTTATTAATCAAGTGGGGTTGAGTCTTTTTTATATATTTAATGGCGATGTGGTGTCGATATTTGTATGCGTGGTTCTCTTCAGTATTGGCTCGAGAGAGAGTATCTTTCATTATTATGGAAGCAAATAACTTTCAGAATGTCTGGTATTCTTAATTGAAAATAAATCTGAATGAAAAATGTTTATTTGAACGTCTAATTAACTTAGTTTGCAGCATTTGCTGCGCAAGCCACTAGTATGCTATAATTTTAATAGAACAATAGAAAAAAATTGGTAGGAAAATTAAAATTTGACAATACTATAATATTATACAACATATAAAATATGGACATTGCGATAGTTGTTTTCTTTACGGTCCGACAAGGTTTAATAAACTAGTGTGAGAAATGAAGCTTTGCCAAGTTAAGAGTTGAGACTGTTGGTTTTTTTTTTGGAGTGGTAGAGTCAAGAAATAAGGAAATAAAAATTGAGCTGAAACTAATTATTGTTCAAATGAGAAATAAACGAGAAATTTTAATACTTTCAGTCATCCAATTTCTAGATGCGCTTCAGCCCCTAGATTCCCTCTATATGAGAACCCCACATTAATTACATTAATTTCCTGTGTGTGATTATTCCCTTCGGCGCTTCTTCCTTTTCTGGAAAAGTCATTTCCTCCTCTGATTAGCTGTGAGATATAAAAGTGTTCTTTCCTGGTCTGGAATCTCAGTGCCCTCTGCGATTTTGTTTCTCGATGTAGCTTAAAATACTCGTAATTTAAAAATAATACTATCGCGTTATTCTGCATCCATCATTGCCAGTAGGCAAGCAGTTACAATCTCAGTTTTTGTTGTCAGTTTTTGTCTCGCGGCCGTACTAAAACGTGTGTAGTTTTCACTCTTCATTTACGCTTCAAATGTTGCTGTATTTCCATGCCACTGCTGTATCGATAACATCTTCAGCTTCGCTTCTAGGTCGCCTTGCATAAAAATCCATTGTTATACTTATCTTCTTTAGTACTGGCTGCGTGTGACATTTCCTTGCATTGCTGGTTGCTCGTAAACAAAAACAAAAGACTGCTATGATTGTGAAATACAGTTTAAGCTATAGCACACTTTGTTGATTCGGTTTGAAGGCCATGATTTTTCTGTACCAACGAAATATAGGTATCAGAAAATTGGAGCCGATATCGGATGAATAATATCGATTCTGGAATCGATAATATCGACACTGGTTTTAAAATTCTGGATCCTTATGACCGCTTGATAAGTTGTAGTAACATGTGAAATAAAATAATGAGATACTAAAATGAATAAAAGAAGCAACAAATACAAGGTATAATCAATATATTTCCGTACTGCACTTGGATTTACCGTACCGTTAAGGGGTTAGATACAGCTTACAGAAATTGTTTGGAAATATTCAACATTTTTTTCCTCCGTTACTGTACCTTGTACAATAATGAAAATTGGTATGTGTAAAACACTATCATTCTGCTATATGAAAAATATTTTTGCGATTAAAAAAAAAAGTTATATATATATATATATATATATATATATTTTTTTTTTTTTCAAAATTGAAAATGGTGGCAGTTCACTGTGCAGTGATGAAGCGTTTCCCTCATAACTCATAAGCTTGTTAACTTTTTCATGTTCTCTCTCTTTTATTTTATTGCTGAAACTCACATTTACAATATTCCTTAATAAATAATACTTATTTTCTATTTTGTGTTAGAAGAAAATACTGATATTTGACCACTTTTAAATTAATTTATTTTTTATCAGACAATCTATCAAAGGTAGAGGAGTGATCTTGCATCATATTGTTGATGTGACATATATAAATACACACAAAAAATTTCATCACTGCGCAGTGAACTGAATTTAAAAAAAGTGTAAATAATATTTTTAAATCGTAAAAATATTTTTTTTTCATATAGCCGAAGGACAGTGTTTTAAACATATCAATTTTCATTATTATACAAGATATGGTAATGGAGAAAAAAGTGTTGAATATTTTCAAAATTTTACTGCTGTAAGCTGTACCTAACCCCTTAAACATACATGCGTGTGCGACTGAAGATCATTGCTTCTATGCCTGTTGAATCAGTCTATCAAACAGCGTTAGATTGTCTTTAAGAACTGAGCTTCTACACGTGATTAAGTGCAAACATGTCAAGAATCTATTGCAATTATTCCTGTCCGGAATCTCTCCATATAGGTACGCCTTATGACTAGTCTTTTTCTCTGCCTTTCAAGTTTTGCTTTTAGCGTAGATTCCAGGCGTTTTCCTGTTTCTAGATAACTTCTCCGTTTCGTATGTCTTCTGTGTTGAAATCGGGCAGCCTGTAAACTTATTAATCGCATCTTACGTGTCCCACAAGGCGATTTCCGATTTTGTTGAAGATAAAACTCGCCTAAGATGTTACCATAATAATGAAAATTTTGACATAAAATAATGAGATGCTAAAGTGAATAAAAAACAACAAATACAAGTTGCAACCAATATATTTCCGAACTTCACTTGTATTTATTGTACCGTTAAACATACATGCGCATGCCACCGAAGATCATGCTTCCATGCCTGTTGAGTCAGTCTATCAAACAGCGTCAGATTGTCTTTAAGAACTGAGCTTCTACACGTCATTTTGTGCAAATATGTTAAGGACGTATTGCAATTCTTCCTGGAATCTCGTCATATACGCCTTCTTGGCTAGTCTTCTTCTTTACCTTTCAAGTTATGCATTTAGCGTAGATTCCAGGTGTTTTCTGGTTCTAGTAAACTTATTGATTGCCTCTTGTATGTAGACTTTCGTGTCCCGCAAGGCGATTTCCAATTTTGTCGGAGATGAAACTCGCCTTAGAAAAAAACCTCTCTTCCGGATGTTTTTATTTTTTGTAGTAGGTTATTTTACGACGCTTTATCAACAGCTTTGGTTATTTAGCGTCTGAATGAGTTGAAGGTGATAATGCCGGTGAAATGAGCCCGGGGTCCAACACCGTAAGTCACCCAGCATTTGCTCATATTGGGTTGAGGAAAAACCCCGGAAAAAACTTCAAGCAGGTAACTTGTCCCGACCGGGAATCGAACCCGGGCCACTTTCGGTGTTGGACCCCGGACTCTTTTGCACCGGCATTATCACCTTTATCTCATTCAGACGCTAAATAACCTAAGATGTTGATAAAGCGTCGTAAAATAACCTACTAAGAAAAAGCAACCTGATATTTTTAATTGAACATAGTAGACGAGGATGTGTCAGCACCCACCAGTGACAGTTTAGAACCCACTGAAATCCACCTCTAAGCGCTTTCCTTGTGGTGAGCGAACACTGTTTACAGCGCTTGCTTTATGAATTCGAAGGTTTGTCCCTTAACCACCTCGTTAGACAAACTGCCTTTATCTCTCCGCGCAAAAACACAACGCCCCCCCCCCTTCACCGGGTCTTATAACACGGAACTATACAGTAACTCAGTGTGCGAGTCTTAGATGAGTGAAGGGTGCTCGTGAATTGGCATCACACCAACTTGACCCGATAGTCGCAATACCATGCCCAAGTATGGTTGTATCACTTGGAAGTTGGTCAGTGGAACATGTCCGACGGTTGACTGCAAGGCATTACACGACCGAACATAACCTTACCATAACGGGTTCTGATGCTAGTACATCAAATCTCGAAGATCCACTGCTTTGTCCCAAATCTTGCAAAGGTGTGTGTAGTAAAGCTCGGTTTTATTCTTCACCTCTGAACTGGAAAACTATCATCTATCCGTGTGAATTCACTTGTTCGTTTCCATGGTGATGCGTTAGTCCGTGTTCAACTAGAAAATGCAATAACACCTGACCTTTTCATCGTATGGTTCAGAGATTAGCGTATGTTTACTGACATTAAACAGCTAATCCAATTCTGAACTCGCAGTTATTTTCCTAACTTAAGTGACATAATTAGAATTATTGTTATGTATCTCACGCGTTTTTTGAGGCCTTATTGTGAAACTACTTGAAGCAAGTAAAGCGATAGGGTTGGAAGTAAATCCCGAAAAGACTAAGTATATGGTTATATCTCGTGACAAGAATATTGTACGAAATGGAAATATAAAAATTGGAGATTTATCCTTCGAAGAGGTGGAAAAATTCAAATATCTTGGAGCAACAGTAACAAATATAAATGACACTCGGGAAGAAATTAAATGCAAAATAAATAGGGGAAATGCGTGTTATTATTCGGTTGAGAAGCTTTTGTCATCTAGTCTACTGTCAAAAAATCTGAAAGTTAGAATTTATAAAACAGTTATATTACCGGTTGTACTGTATGGTTGTGAAACTTGGACTGTCACTTTGAGAGAGGAACATAGATTAAGGGTGTTTGAGAATAAGGTTCTTAGGAAAATATTTGGGGCTAAGCGGGATTAAGTTACAGGAGAATGGAGAAAGTTACACAACGCAGAGCTGCACGCATTGTATTCTTCACCTGACATAATTAGGAACATTAAATCCAGACGTTTGAAATGGGCAGGGCATGTAGCACGTATGGGCGAATCCAGAAATGCATATAGAGTGTTAGTTGGGAGGCCGGCGGGAAAATACCTTTGGGGAGGTCGAGACGTAGATAGGAGGATAATATTAAAATGGATTTGAGGGAGGTAAGATATGATGATAGAGACTAGATTAATCTTGCTCAGGATAGGGATCAATGGCAGACTTATGTGAGGGCGGCAATAAACCTCCGGGTTCCTTACAAGCCAGTAAGTAAGTAAGTATTGTGAAACTAACGTAACTACAATCGAAATTTTATTCACAACAAAATTCTTAACAGGTAATACACTTATTTCATATGGACTATACCATCATATTTTGTAGTTACGAATTGTATTGTATACAAGATTGTTCGGATCTGAGTTACGATGTTTTGTGACCAAGTAGAAGAATGAATTTGCCATCGATTTGTGTAAAAACCTAAAAATGCCAGTTTTTGTAGTTACGTTAGTTTGACACTAAACCCTCGTATTGAGCTTCTTTTTTCTATGCTACATAAACTATGACAGGATGAGATAATGTGTCTATAACGAAGCCATAACAGAATGAAATGGGAGGAAGAACCTAGCTGCAGCTCAGGAAACAGATGACTCTGTAGCCAAAAAACAATTTTTCGATTTAAACAGATACTGCAACTTTTTTTTTTTAATAACGGTTACTATAGTCCCGTCGCTCTAATTTGCGGCAGCCAATCGCATTGCAGGTCGGCTACATTTAAATGTATGCGTCTTGTGATCCGCTGAGGAAGGCGTTATTCATTTCTTAAGGCTCGATAAATACTTAATATAATCGCCCGCCATTTTGGCTCTTTCGTTGGCGTTCGCAGAAAGCACACGAGGACGTTATTTGCCGCTCAATTATTTGCTCAATTACAGTGCGTTTGATTTATTATCATAGGAGCTACGACATTATAATGTTTAACGGTGTGGCAAATAGATTCCTCGTATGGTAGCTCGGCAACGAAAGAACAAAAATGGCGAACGATACTACCTACCTAGACTTTATAGAGCCTTCACTTCCTAAGACGTAAGCAAAGAGGAGGACTATACTTCTCGTATTTTCAATCTACTAATCTATGATTTCATTGGAGCACGCAGTAGCGTTGCGGTTAACCCTTAAATTGACAATGTATCCTATAGGATACAACAGGTTAATAGGCTATATGCTATAATTTTAATAAAACAATAGAAAAAAATTGGTAGGGAAATTAAAATTTCACAATATTGTAATATTACACAACGCATAAAAGAATGGACTTTGCGATAGCTGTTTTCTTTACGGTCCGACAAGGTTTAATAAACTAGTGTGAGAAATGAAGCTTTGCCAAGTTAAGGGTTAAGACGTGATGATGCAAGCTGGAAGATCGCAAGTTCGATTCCCGATTGGGTCATGGATTTTTCCATTTATCTAATCCTTCCAGTTGCATTATGGCCCTGGAGTACACTCAGTCTCTAACATAAATGAGTACCAGGGATATTTTCTTGGGGGTAAAAGGCGGCGGGCACGTAGGACTGACATCCCTACTGCCATTAAATGCCAGTTGTGTGTAAAGGTGGGAACCTTAACCTCTCGCCACGCTCTTTGTCGATTTGGCCTGTCATGGGGTTGACTTTATCTTTTACATTCCATTATAATCTTGTCTTTGAATACTCTGTGTAGTTTAAAAGACATATGAAAGGAAGTATTACTGTTAATAGCGTCAATAGAAGATGAAATTGAGGTGTAAGTTACATCGACTCTTAGGATAAAAATCCACATTATTTTCCTTAATGTTTTTCAAAGTTTGGTGACATGATTCTTGGGAGTAAACTAAGCAAGTTATATAATCCAAACTTGAAACTCGCATTTAGAGGCCCAAAGATTTTCTTTTTTTAACAAAATTTTGGAACGACCTAACTCCATTAAACTCCATTAGAAATTAACCTAGCGTAAAACTTCTTTCGCTAAAATAATCCCCTACGTATGGAGAATATTGCATACTAAAATTATTTATCTTGAAACATTCAAAGGATATGTCACATTATATTATAATCATCTTATATATATTTGGTGGAGAAATACAGGGTGATCCGTTTGGGTATGGATAAAATAAATACGCCGTAAAACATTTACTACTGAACTTTACTTCCTGAAACTTTGTGCACACAACACTGAAAGACGGGAGATTCCTCAGAGCTCAACATGACCCCCATTGTGCACCCTGCACAACTCATAACAGTGATGCAATTCAGCCCATGTCCGTTGTAACATAAGAGGGGTGATTTGTTGAGAAACTTGAGTAATTTTTACTCTCAGATCATCAATGTTCCTGGGTTTCTTTGAATAGATAATATCTTTAACAGAACTCCATACGAAAAAGTCAGGAGGGGTTAGATCTGGGGAGTTTGGGGGCCAAGCCAGGAGATAGATGCTTCTCGTAGTGGGTTTCGCCTGCGACTTCCAGCATGGTTTTTAACACAGAACCTGTTTCTACAAATTAGTGTTCGATACCACAACATTATGGAATCGTACTTAGGTAGGCCTACATTACGCACACCATACTCACATAAAAATTCCCTTTGAACTCTTTTAACACTTTCAAATTTAGCGTAGTAAAGAACACATTGTCCCCGCTGTTTATTTGTAGTAGCCATTTTAATCATCTACGATTTTCATTTGTCCTTTCAGATTTGTCATTGTTGATTGTATGGCAACTCCCATCTTTTAATCATAATATAACCAGCAAGAAATTTTTCCTACTATCATAATAGCTTTATAATAATAATAAATATTATTCATACCCAAAAGGATCTGGCTAATTCTAATCGATTGAAAGTAATAATTTTAGTTTACAAATAGCCACATGTTTAAGCTTCAATTTGGTACCTCAATGAAGTCGTTTGCACAATTGGAAGTCTACTTTTTGCCCGTTGGAAGTATAATAAATGTCTGAAAATGTGAATTAGGAGAAAACAGACATTGAAGATGGCGTAAGGTATAGAAAGTATAGTGTGCTTATATTATGAATGCCCAAATAATTATGAAATTATTGAGATAATGGGTACAAGTTATATATTTTTGAAAACTAGAAAAAATTGTTATTAGAGGAAAAAAATTCGCTCCGTGCCGGGAATCGAACCCGGATCCTTAGTTCTACGTACCAAACGGTCTGACCACTGAGCTACGCCGAAGTTCAATCCACAGCACCGGATCGAATCCCTCCATGTTCGACATATATGTTGACATATTACGATTGTATTAAGTCAACTACCATTATACAAGGAGTGCACTCAATTGAGTGACTTGGTGGCCGAGATTCCACAGTATATAACACTGTTGGGCGAAGAATCTACGTAAAGATAATTTTTACATAGAAGAAATGAGCTTCGAGATGAGGAAAAACATTATTTACTAAAATTTAATAAAAATCTGACATTTCTAGGGTCGATGTATACCTTAAATACATAATCCTCTACTGTCTGCAAAGCTGAACCTTTTCGGATCCGCCTAGACTTGTGGTTTAGGGTTAATATTTTAGTTTACATCAGTGAGGTGTAAGCCTACATGCGTAAGAAAATGCATATGGGCCCACTTATAAAACTATTCGGAGACCCTTACAGAACTTTGGATACATTTTAAGAAATCTTCTACGGGCCCTTCGAGCACAAAATTTTGTACCACTGTTAAATCCGGTTTTGTATTGCAGTAAATAGTCTACTGAAATCTTGAGGGTTACATATATTATTTCCTCATTTTTAATATGTATTTTGCTTCCTGTATGTTTCACAGTTCACTCTTCATAGGTTTTTTTATAACAATGATGTCAGACTCCACGGCTCATTACCTCTGAACATCACAGTAATGACCATGAAGAGATATGTTTCTACTGTTGCCGTGAAATTAACAGCTATAAAAATTCCCCGCACATACTAACTTTCAGTATTTTAGTAACAAACTGATTTAATTCTAGAGTTACTTTATATTTCCATTTTAATATCTGCTCCAAGTTTAAAGAACATATCTAACGTTCATATTAACAATAACAGAATCAGAAGTGTTTTTGTCCGTGTTAAAACCACTTTCTACAAATTTAGGCCTACATATAAATGAGAGTTTCCATGTTTACAAACTTCTTATTTTATCAACTTCCTTACAAATGGCTTTTAAGGAACCCACAGGTTCATTGCCACCCTCACATGAGCCCGCCATCTGTCCCTATCCACTGCAAGATTAATCCCGTCTCTACCATCACGTCCCACCTCCCTCAAATTCATTTTAATATTACCCTCCCATCTACGTCTCGGCCTCCCCAAAGGTCTTTTTCCCCTCCGGCTTCCCAACTAACACTCTATATGCATTTCTGGATTCGTCCATACGTGTTACATGTCCTGCCCATCCAAAACGTCTGGATTTAATGTTCCTAATTATGTCAGGTGAAAAATACAATGCGTGAAGTTCTGTGTTGTGTAACTTTCTCCATTCTCCTGTAACTTCATCCCTCTTAGCCCCAAATATTTTCCTAAGAATCTTATTCTCAAACACCCTTTATCTCTGTTCCTCTCTAAAAGTGAGAGTTCAAGTTTCACAACCATACAGAACAACCGGTAATATAACTTTTATAAATTCTAACTTTCAGATGGTTTGACAGGAGACTAGATGATAAAAGCCTCTCAACCGAATAATAACAGGCATTTGCCATATTTATTTTGCATTTAATTTTCTCCAGAGTGTCATTTATATTTGTTACTATTGTTTCAAGATATTTGAATTTTTCCACCTCTTCGAAGGATAAATCTCCAATTTTTATATTTCCATTTCGTACAATATTCTGGTCACGAGACATAATCATATGCTTTGTCTTTTCGGGATTTACTTCCAAACCTATCACTTTATTTGCTTCAAGTAAAATTTCCGTGTTTTCCCTAATCGTTTGTGGATTTTCAAACTAACATAATCACGTCATTCCGCATAAACAAGCAGCTGATGTAACCCGTTCAATTTCAAACCCTCTCTGTTATCTTGAACTTTCCTAATGGCATATTCTAGAGCGAAGTTGAAAAGTAAAGGTGAGAGTGCATCTCCTTTCTTTAGCCGCAGTAATTTGGAAAAGCATCAGACAGAAACTGACCTATACGGACTCTACTGTAACTTTCACTGAGACACATAATTTTATCAACTAGCCACAGTAACTTATAAATCAGCGATATGCCTACGGATGTTAAAGCGTTTATAAATAAACTTAACAAAAAAAAAAAAACAAAAACAAAAAAAATTACACTTCTAGTACTCTCCATCTATAAATGTGATTATTATCACTCCGTTCTCAAATCGTAGATCCGCAAAAACCAGTCACATACAATCAACCACATTGAAGCTCTTGGGTTGCGTTACTCTCATGCTAGAATGCTGCAATAGTTCCCAAACACTGGAGACATTAAGTTTCAATATACGATGGAAAGCCCAAAACTCTTCTGGACTCTTTGGCGCGCTCAGCCAAAGGTTCCGTTCGATACCCGGCTCCGGAACAATTTTTCTCTTAAAATTATTCAAGTCAGCTTCACAGGGAGCTATAGTCTACCTGAAAGCCAGATTTATGGTGTCAGAGTTGTTCGGTAAAGGAGCCGCAGTAGTTGTGGTACTGGTGCTGATGTAGTATTGAGATCGTGCGGCCTAAGTCTAGAAGTGATTGCATTTTCGAATTTTAAATGGTGCCTCATATTCCTGCAGACTGTTTGCCTAGCAACGGATCCAGCTGTTCATTGCATTCGCGGTATCTCTGAAATGACTGGCAATCCGCACTCAGTGAGGCGAGAAGAAGCTTATGGGTCCAAAAGGCGAAGAGATATCACGTGGACTTAGGGGTAACCAAACGTTTTGCCTATATTACATTCATTTCTGAAGTTCTGCATAAGAATAATATCCATAATATTTCAGTGACTTTGCTGTAAATTTTTGGGGTAGTAGAGGTAATCATTATCAGCAATTTTCATACAGAAACCCATGTCCGGGTCCACACTGTGGAGTAACGGTCAGCGCGTCTGGCCGCGAAACCAGGTGGCCCGGGTTCGAATCTCGGTCGGGGCAAGTTACCTGGTTGAGGTTTTTTCCTGAGTTTTCCCTCAACCCAACGTGAGCAAATGCTGGGTAACTATCGGTGCTGGACCCCGGACTCATTTCACCGGCATTATCACCTTCATATCATTCAGACGCTAAATAACCTGATGTTGATACAGCGTCGTAAAATAACCAATAAAAAAATAAATAAACCCATGTCCGGAAACATTCCGTTTCGTAGTTACCAGTACAAGCCATAATGAGAGAAGTCAGCTAGCTTCAACTCATCTTTCTGAAGTTTAGTTGCAGACTCTTTTTCTGTAAATGTTAGTGAATTTATTCACGTGCACATGGTATTTATTTATTCTGTTGCAGGTAAGGCCATCGGGCCTTCTCTTCCACACACCAGAAATACAAATACTTTACTTTACTTACTTACTGGATTTTAAGGAACTCGGAGGATCACTTACTTACTTACTTACTTACTGGCTTTTTAAGGAACTTGGAGGTTCATTGCCGCCCTCACATAAGCCCGCCATTGGTCCCTATCCTGAGCAAGATTAATCCAGTCTCTATCATCATATCGCACCTCCCTCAAATCCATTTTAATATTATCTTCCCATCTACGTCTCGGCCTCCCCAAAGGTCTCTATATGCATTTCTGGATGCGCCCATACGTGCTACATGCCCTGCCCATCTCAAACGTCTGGATTTTAATGTTCCTAATTATGTCAGGTGAAGAATACAGTGCGTGCAGTTCTGTGTTGTGTAACTTTCTCCATTCTCCTGTAACTTCATCCCTCTTAGCCCCAAATACTTTCATAAGCACCTTATTCTCAAATACCCTTAACTTATGTTCCTCTCTCAAAGTGAGAGTCCGATTTTCACAACGAAATACAAATACAATAATAGAAATAAAAAGAAAAATCACACTATAAACAAAGTAAAGCCACACAAAAATATACACAGGTTGCAGTCACACGAACTGTAGATGTGTGATGTGGGCTTGGTGGCATCGTAATTTATATTTTGAGTTATAACGTCATATAGCTTTTCTTCCATTTGCATTTTCTATTTCATAAATGAAATTCTTATCAGCTAGTTATCTTAACGTCAATGTTTCCAGGATAACAAGAAATTAAAAGAAGCCCAAGTCATTGTCTGTACGTAATGCTTAACCCAAATAATCTCATACGAAAAGAACAGCTACATTTAAACTGAAGTGAGGTTTCAGCGCACTGGTCATGAGTTCAGTGCCAAATGACTATTCTGATGTAGCTGTAAATAAAGTCCTATACTTAATACGCATGAACTTTGTAAGCTAACAAGCATGGCATGCATAAAAGAAAACGAAATAGTTTATTTTACCAAGGCCTTCCGATGTTACTTATAGCGGTACACACATCGAATCTTGTAACTATCAAAACGGAAAGTTTCCAAACATGGATTCCTACACACGAAAGTTGTATGTGTATATATACACATGGTGTTTCCGGGCTATTATTACAACCATTCAGGGACGATGGGGAAGGGCACATGTATCAATTTGGGACAAGGAACCCTGTTCCGGAAATGACTGAGTCGAAAGTTATAAGCAAAAATAGTTGTGTTGAAATTGAATTGTAAGTAATTTGGCACCACGTGCCCTCCTACCTTAACCTTTGGAACAGTCGTGGAAAGATGGTATGGACCGGATGTCTCCTACGTGGGTACTTCACCCGATACAATCTGTGAGCTTGTCTACTGTTGCCATTGACTCATCCGTATTCGAAAATCAGGTCTGCATATACCGCTCTCGTGTACTCCTCTATCTCACTAGGACTGATCGACTGGACACTGCAACTTGTACACATACACATACACTGCTTGTACACATACAGACGTGCATATCAGGACCGACCACGTCCGTTACACATTACGCCATCTGCATTGATTTAGTGTTGTTTCCTGTCCCCACCCCTGAGACAGCGAACTGAATGGAATGCTGTAAGTAGACAACGTAAACAACCTCGGATGAATATAGTATGTGTAAGATGTATAGATAAATACACATAAATATCGTGTAGAGAGGAATAAAATTATTTTCACACAACTATTTTTGCTTGTAACTTTCGACTCAGTCATTTCCGGACCAGGGTTCATTATCTCAAATTGATACGTGTGCTCTTCCCCATCATCCCTGAAAGTTTGTAACACTAGCCCGGAAACACCCTGTATATATGTATAATAAATATTAATTAAATGGAAAGAGTTTTTGTTAATAAATAACTGTAATGATTGTATGTAATATGGAATATAATAGTTATTAATAATACAATGTAGTTAAGGGTGTTTTCCTGGAAAACAAATGTAACAGGACCACCATTAACTGATGATACACAAATTGAGCCACCGGCATGGCTCAGTCGGTTAAGGCGCTTGCCTGCCGGTCTGAAGTTGCATTCGGGCGCAGGTTCGATCCCCGCTTGGGCTGATTACCTGGTTGGGTTTTGAAAATCAAGCTTTCAGGTATAACTCCCTGTAAAGTTGATTTTAATAATTTTGAGGGAAAAATTGTTCCGGGCCCGGGTATCGAAACCGGGACCGTTGGTTAAACGTACCAACGCTCTACCAACTGAGCTACCCGGGAACTCTACCCGACACCGATCCAACTTTTCCCTCTATATCCACATACCTCAAAGTGGGCTGACAACCGTCAAGCAACCAACATTGAGTGCACACTAACTCTGTGTGACTTAAATTGTGATTTTTCTGTTGACGAACAGTGACGTGTATTATGCAAATCAAGCTTTCAAGTATAACTCCCTGTAAAGTTGATTTGAATAATTTTGAGGGAAAAATTGTTCCGGGGCCGGATATCGAACCCGGGACCTTTGGTTAAACGTTGGGTTTTTCCCAGGTTTCCCCAATCGTAATGTAGAATGCAAGATAATCTATGGCGAATCCTCGGCCTCATCTCGCCAAATATCACCTCGCTATCACCAATCTCATGACGCTAAATAACCTGGTAGTTGATACAGCGTCGTTAAATAACCAACTAAAATAAAAATAATAAATACACAAATTGTACATGATTTTGATGACAATAAATATAAATATACATACATATATGTAATTTTAAATACACCTCCAAAAACAGGAGTTGAATTTCAAAATCTTAAATTTTAGATCTTAGCGATGATGATGATGATGATGATGATGATGATGATGATGATGATGATGATTAGTAATGTAATGATGAAGCATTTATTTTCTCACAATTTTCTTCTTCTGTTACTTTAATGGTACTGAATAAGTTTTGTGTATGAAAACGTCTATAGAAAAAGCAATAAATAAATAAAAAAGTAAAAAAAATTCCGAGGATGCAGCTGTTATTCTGAAAGTTTCCCTTGGAAGATGCATGGGACCCCCGCCAAACGCAACATCTGTTACACATGGACAGCTCTGCGGGCGAGTATTTCATGTCACGCAGGGGCAAAGCCGTAACATCACTCAATTGAGAAATAACTTGCCCCGATTTTCCCATTCTTAGTATAAAGAGAGCTGGGAAGATTGAAACCGAGTAGAGCTTACAGCATGTAAGCCGCTTGACTTCAACCCTCAATCTCTACCCCGCTGCTGTTTCTTTCCCTTCTTTCGCGTCTCCTGCTTTATTTTTCTTATCCCGTTTACCATCTCTACTGCTGTCAATATTACCATATCATCAATATCATTTACCACTATCACCAACACTACAACTTTTATCACTATTATCAACGTCATCTCCATTATCTATAACAACTAGGACTCGGGCCTGGGTTCTAGTCCCGTCAGGGCCGATTAACCGGTTGGGTTTATTTTCCGAGGTTTTTCCCCAAATGTAAAGCATGTGTTGCATTGCCCCATTCTGCGTCCTATATATGCTGTGATTGTCAGTCAGACAGTTGGCCTATGTTGCAATGTTATAGTCCCGTCTCTCTAATTTCCGGCAGCCAATCACGTTGCAGGTCGGGTACATTTAAACGTGTGCGTCTTGTGATTCGCTGCATTTCCTAAGGCTCGATAAATACTTAATATAATCGCCCGCCATTTTGGCTCTTTCGTTGGCGTTCGCAGAAAGCACACGAGGACGTTATTTGCCGCTCAATTATTTGCTCAATTACAGTGCGTTTGATTTATTATGATAGGAGCTACGACATGATAATGT